>NC_141786.1:10698225-10998225 GCF_054643075.1 Acanthaster planci | reverse complement strand
AAAGGGGCAAAGATAGTGTTGTGGTCTATGTGGAACGTTCTGAATTATTCTTTACATCAAACTTTGTCAGCTATCATTAGTTCTCCCAGCCTTTCAGGTACATGTGTATTTTTTCATGTTGAAGTAAAAAAAATGAGGAAAATGAGCAAATCTTTGTTTACAAAGAATGGAAGTGCAATTGAGTGACTTGAGTGCAATACTGAAAAATGAAACAATCTCCGACAGCTCTACGTACTATGTATGGAGGTCGTGCATGAATTAATCAGGAACATATAATTTCACTCGATCTGAACCAATGTCGGCTGTTCTGCACATAAATTTCAAAAACCTCGTTAATAACTGGCTTTTGGAAAAATGTTTCCAAACATCTCATGATTTGTACAACTGCAGGCGGTGTTTGTCGTGCGCTAGGCCTAGTGCCTTACTCGCGTCGTGAGACAGGATGGTTTACATGTTGGTCAAAGTTCATTGACTTGTCAAAACTAACACAGCGGCTATTTGATGTTGACTTTTTTAACGGTACTTCGAGTTCAAGTTCGAGTACGTTTTTCACGAGGTGACGCTAGGTTTGTTCTCCATTACATATTAGGAGAGAACAGTCATTTTTTACAGCCTAGCTCAAGAACATGCTGAGAGGTGTTGTCTTCGGACACAGTGTAACCGTGAAAAGCACAGGTTTTCCGTTATAGCACCTTTGAAGCGTGTGTCGTCTCTCCCCCTCGAACTGTGGGTCCGATGTCCAGCCCACTCCCACAAACAGGCCGGACGTCGGACCCCAACTTTTTTGGGGGGTATGTCGTCTCTGAAAATTTAAATGAGTACTAAAAAAAGGGCCTTTTTATCGCGGTCTCAGAGGATAGGCTATCTAGGAAAGGTCTTGACGGACTTCAACAATAAACACACTACACAACATTCAACCAAAATGTTTCACAACGTCAGGCCTATATTACATGCAGAGCACGGGATTGTAGATTATTTGTTTCTAAAGTTAAGCCCTGTTTGGCATGATTATAACAGCATTTATTTAATTCCTCGGAACAAAAAGGGAAAAAGCGTCAGCCGTATTGGCATTTGTAGACCAGGACGTACAAAAATGGCAAACATTTAAAGTCGGCTCACCTGAGGTGGCATCGGGTGGTAGATCCAGGATTTTGAAACATTCTCGACGAGTAATCGACGAAGACATCATCGGTTAGTAAAGCAGATGGTCTGGTGCTCTGAATCCAAATGATCACCTTGTAAAATGCTGGGATTCCCTTACGGTAGTGAGCCCAATCCTCAGGCTCCCTGTCCGAGCAAAAGGTGCCACTGACAACGTGTGACGCATGTAGATGTACTGTACATGAGCATAAACAGCAGTGTTTATGTGAACGCAGTCTGTCATTGCACAATGTCGTGAGAAATGCCACGATTTCGCACGGCCATTGTAAAACGTCGGGGAATCCCCATCACATTAGCGGGGGTCACATTCTGCTCGCTGCGTATGCTCTTTCCAGGCTGGTTATAGACTTGACTCAAGTCGGGATTCTCCTAGACTTGACCCAAGTCCGTATGTCTGTGACGTTTTCGTTTATGCTTTGGATACACATCGAGACTGCGCGGCATTACTTGCTTCGCGCCCTTTTTTGTGTCCATTTATTACTATGGGTTCTGTTCAGAAATCCCGACTAATCTGCCAACTGTTTGTATTCAGCGAATGGACTCATCTACCAAACGTAGTAGCAGTCAATCACATTGCCGGACTTATTTTTACGTCGTTCATATCTGCATTTGAATGAACGAGTCTACAAGTCTGACCACTTTGATTGGTAGAAATTCCGTATACATTAGGCAAGATCATGTAGTTACATGTCACCCACGGGGTGGCGTATTATAAGGGTTATGCGAGCTGCCAGGCCAAGCGCGACGACCGTGTAGTGCGTACAGCTGGCTGAAGGTACGTACAGCTGGCTGAATTGATGAAAGCCAGGGATGGCCGACTGGGGACGAGCAACATATGTCCGACATAAACCGACAACTTGTTTGAATGACGATGGGTATTTTGTATTGTAAGATTCATGGTGTATGAGTATATTCAGCAATGTAGGCTCAGCTTTCATGGGAGAACTTGCGATGATGAGCATGTGTTTTTTTTCACAGAAAATGTCCAAGAAGGAACTGTTGGCCCTGCATAACAGACGTCAGAAAGAGGCGAATGAGATCGGCAAAGAACTTCGTGCTAAAGCCGAAGCAAATATGAAGCTGAAAGAACAACTGAAGAACAATGTTAAAGGGAAAGGAAACATAGCATAGCTGAGTGGCAGAGGGGGTAAAGGAAGCGAAAACTGTACTGGATATGGCATTTATTTTCTGAACAATATTGCTTTAAACTTTTTCTCTCGCTACTAAATGTTTACCATTGAATACGTCAGTAGCTCGAACAAGCCGTTCTGGTCTATGGAGGCGACAGCCCGGTGAAATATACTGCAGGTAGCAAGAACAAATGGTGCCTGAGAAATTTTCCATAAACGAGACACTGATACTTCCAGTCCTTAAGTATGTTACATCTTTATTTTACAGCTGGGAACTATGCCAAGTCTTCTGATCACCTTCTTTAGTAAGTGGCGTAGCCAGGAGTCGGGGGGGGGGCTTCACGCTAAAGTGGAAGGGGGGCTGACTGGCAGCCGATTTGGATTATGCAGTTTGTGTAGGCCTGATCAATAATGGCGTCCCCTGGACTAGGAACCTGGGTTCAAAAATGTTTTTGTGTCCGAAACGCAAGTTGGGGGAGGGGACTGGGGCAACGAATTTTCATGTTGGGGGGAGTGGGGCCAGCCACACCGCTGTTCTTAGTCCAGCGGCGTTTGATGACGGAAGTAACAACACAAGAACGCGCACCCTTTGCAAACCTCAACTTGCACGAGTCCGGCATTCACTTTCTTGTAAAACCAAGAAAGTAATAACATAGGAAAAAATGTATCCTTAATTTACAAGACATCTGGAAATATCTGGGGTATTTTGCTCAAATTCAGTTTTTCCCCCTACATGTCTCTTGAACATGATACAAGAATTACCTCTCTTTTTGTAAAAACATTTACAATTTTATATGCTTTTCCTTTGAACATTCTGAAGCAGTATTCGAGGAAGACGCTGTTCTTTGACAGGTGTTTATGGGCCTGCTGTCATGAACTGAAGCCACAAATCACCAAACGGAATTATCAGTCAGCAAATTATCACAAAAACTGGGAGACATGGTGAAGGAAATAACTGCAATTACAAGGTTTCATCGAACAATGACACTAAAACATCTGCTTACGACACCACAACAAATGCTTGGCATATAAATGCTTCAAAGATAGTGTTAATTAAATAATATTTAAACCCCAAATGCAAATAATGTATAAAGAGGCCTAGACTTGTTCAACGAACTCATATCCAATTACATTTTTACACGTAGGTACTATTATGGTTACAAAACGAGTACTTATCGTGAAATGATTACAAAAGAAACAATGCAATATCGCTGAAGAATCGAAACGAGGATTTTTCCTGCTAACACGCCATTCCCGTGGGGCCATCACACTCACGAATTTTAACTTGAGCGCACGCACGTAGGTTGGCTAGTGACATCATTACATTGGTCCGGGAGAAATGCAACGCACGGGATGATCCATAGTATTGGCTTCTAAGAGCGTTTTACGATTTGAATTTTAATAAAACCTGGGACACTGAGTTACATGATGCCAGGTTAATTTCCCAGACTAAAGGCACTGTTGCTATGCCGCGTGATTCGGGGAAAGCTTTTGCATAGCGACCACCATCTCTGGAATGGACTGGTGCCCTTTTCTCTCTATTGAAAACAGTGTATCTTTTGTAACTAAGCAAAAGCTTGACCCGGATAACGAGGTATAGCAACAGTGTCTTTAGTATGAAGAATTTAAATTGTGTTCATGAAAACAAAGAACTCATTTTACCAGATTTGATTCAAATTTAACCTGCAAGTGACTTACACCCAACTCAGCCTATAGAAGCCATGAATTAATCTAGTACTTCTTTACTTTGATTGATGAAATTTCCCCTTAAGGAATATATACATTTAGCAGCATATGCATGAACATAGTAAAATATTGGAAACTGGTTGTATACATGTCTGTGGAATTAAGCTGCAAAATATTTAAATATTAATATAAGGATATGATTTGTATCACTGAGTATTATATGATAAATGTACAGGTATTGATACATTTAGGGGAAAATAGTTTATAGCAAGAGAAAACAGTTCAAGGCAATATTTTAGAAAGAGCAGATGGCTTTTAAAGTTTTCACTTCCACTATAGCCCCCTCCTGCCCAGTGTTTCATGCTTCGCTTCCTTTCCCCTTGCCACTGTTCTTCAGTTGTTCTTTCAACTTCATATTTACTTCGGCTTTGGCACGAAGTTCTTTGCCGATCTCATTGGCTTCCTTTTGACGTCTGTTCTGCTGGGCTAACAGCTGCTTCTTGGTCATTTTCTGTACGAAAAAGACAAAGTCCAAATAACACTACAATTTATCGAACGAAAATGAGTCTAAATTCTCGGAAAAAGGCATCTACGTGTATTATAATACCCACAATCATTCAAGCCAGAGGGTCCACAAGATGCTGGATTTGTTCCACTGTCTTCGTATTAATTGCAAGTGAAGTCTTATCAAATTCTAGAAAGAATGTTTAGTGCAATGAAGGTTTCCTTGGTTGCTGATTGACTCCTTGGCATACCATTGGTACGTTGACAGCGTAAGTAGAGGCCGTTTTGGTTTTTCTCGGTTTTCTCCTCGTTTTGTCCTAAAGAGGAAATGAAAACACAAACGGTAACAGTGAGTGGAAAGCAGCTCAACGCAGAAAAAAATCAAAATACTTTTGACTCTGCTTTGAATAGGTCTGGGTCAATTTCAGCAAACAACCGTCCATTTTCGTCAACTAGCTTTTGGATTTGCATTTACTATTTTCATTTATTTGCATTGTTTGCACACAAGATTTTGCCTTTGCCGTCCAGGTTGATGATGTTGCTCAGATGAAGCGGCATTCATATTAAACGAATTTAAATGGGCCTCGTATTTAACTGGGAGATTTCTGCTCCAACTAGAGGGAAACCTATGGAATTGTTTGTGTTGTAACAAAACTTCTTTTAAACACTTTAAAAAAAGAGGCCTTTGGCGGGCTTTTCGTAATTGGAAAGAGCGTTTCCGAGCAGTTTTTGTTTCTGCTAACCTCATTACAAGTCAAAAGTCAAGTGCTGCGATCAAGTTTGCAAGATCCCCATTCCTGAAAATTTCCTTTAACTCACCTGATGCGACTTGACTGGCACCTTGAAACACTGATCCCATTCGCCTGCAGCCGCTCTGCTGAAAGCCTCTTCCGTGTCTTTAATAACTTCCTCGGTAAGGCTGGTTGTGTTCTCGCCTGGCTCGTTAGGTCGTGGATGCTTTGTTCCCGCATCCGTAGGAGGGTCACGAACTGCCTCTTTGTTTTCTGGCCGCTCATCATGCTTTTCCTGTCAAATGCAAAGTGGTAGATTTGGCAGAAATATTATGACTTTTAAAGCGATTTTGGAGTTGCAACAATTTTTTTTCAAACAAAATAATACCCTGATTTCTCCTTTATGCGCCATAATAAAGGCAGCATTTTGATTTTAAAGTAATGACAAATTACGAGCAAACCTGCAATGTTTTTAAAGTAACAGATTGTTGAACTACAGTTTTTAGAAACGTTTGCTTACCTGATTCCCTGGATGGTCGTAAATTTGGATTACTTTGATGTTGGTTTAGTTCATGACAGTAGATCAATAAGCAAAGTTTTTCAACAGTTTTTAATGAGCAAATTTAGAATTAAAAAAAAGAGAACACAAATGAATAGTGTCTCAACCTACTGCCTAACAAGTATATCAATTAAGCTGACACAGGACCACCTAAAGAACATGTTCCAAATGTTTATCCTTAGTCTTAAGTTTAAATTTCTACTCAACATCTAGTTGGGTCTGACCGTCCACATGACCAAGTAGAGTATTTCAAATGAGCTTGGTAAATACGTAAGTGAAATTGTACCCAACAAAAGGAACACCTGGCGGAGCTGTGCATTTATTTCATTTAATGCACGGGTTTCCTTGCACCACTCAATGTCACTTATTAAAAGCTTGTCGTGACACTCTTAGGCGAATTCCACGGTTCTGTGCACCTACTTTTCAAGGACAAGCATATTTAAAAAAAATACATTGTATGTATCCTGTTTGCATGTTCTAATTTGATTTTCCACGAGATCGTTCGAGGAACAATTAAACCCTGATATTGAATTTTAATTCATTTTCACGTGACACATTCAGCAATGGCTATTAATTTTACAGTCAAACCTAAGTCTCCATCTAATTGAGAGCGCTGTGCAGATAAAATATTAGGTTAGGTAATGAACGATCTCTTGCAATGCATTTCAGGATGAAACTCCTACACCTTAGCCAATTTAGACATGAAATTACATTATACCTACGAGGCCTTACATCATCCGTTTGTCCCAAATCGGTATTGGGGTACATTTGGAGTGAATACAAAAAAAATGTCTTCAGAACCAAAGACATGCAGCGAACTCCTAGTCAAATAGCTACAAGTATCTGGCTTTGACGTGGCAGCCCAAGGCCGTGTCTCAAATATTTTTCCGTGGTTTGTTCAAACGACTCAATAGAAAGGTTGCAGCCATAACCACATATTGGTCAAACTTGCCCAGCTGTGGCTTGGACGTGCACGTTAGCCTGCAACCGTTCCCATGAATTCGTGTGTAATTTCAAGCTGCAGTCAAGCTCTTTTGGCCACAGAAATAAATGATTTTTCAGCACCCTCTTGCAATATGGTTTTTGTCCTATGTATTATATTATCACGCAGCTGGTTTGTACCTGTTGTGATTTGAATGATCGGTAGGAGAAGCTTTGATACTGCCCAGAAGTCCCACAGTCCGCTTTCGACGAGCCTCGGCACGCCTCAGACCAGTCGGTTGTCTTCTTGGCCTCGCTGGCGCTCCAACGAGCCTCAGCCCTCTCTGACTGCTGCTGGGGTCGGCGAGAAGTGTAGGACGTCCAAGGAGGGCTGGGCGTACGTTCCCGTCGAGGTATATAATCACTGCAAAACTGCAAAGGTTTCGGGTTGATTTAAATAAATAAAATACAAAGAATGTTTTTGCATGTTATCGCAATGTTATGCATGAAAGTTGTCCAGTCAGTAAGGAAACGAAACAAAATAAAACAACCAAAACAAGAAGAAAGAAAGGAAAACAGGTAAAACACGAAAGCAAATCTATGCACTGCATGGCAGCAGCTTTTCAGAAACCTAAATCCTTAATAATAATTGTCTTGACAGACTCTACTGCGTCGTCGTTTCTCTTTGTACTTTCAACTGTTATTTTCTCTCAAGTACTAACGTTACTTATTTTTGCGTTTTAGTGTCAAATGAGAATGTAAACAAGAAGTGTTTATAAGTTATTAAAAACGGGAACAGTTATACCCAACATAATGTCACAGCTTCTTGTGGTTTCTTTTTTGCTTCACCTTTTTGGGGTTTCTTTATCAGATGTGTGGTAACTATAGTAACTGTATTAATCAGAAAATTTGAAATATAAACAAAAGGCCAGAAAAACAGTGGTGAGTTTAAACTGATAGTCTCCACATCGAGGTCAGTTATCTAAAGCCTAGTTTCCATATCGACGTAAGAAGACGCAGAGAGCATCGGCAATCAGTCCCCAACGATACGCAATGTTATGGAAACACTTTGTCGTCATTAAAAGCAAACATTGATGCACACAGTTTGTAAAGTTGGATCAGGTTCAACTTCACTAGCTGTCTGCGTTGAGCTGCCATGGCCGGCCTATTGTGAAATGATGTCATGCAGCGTCTCTTTCGCGACTGTCTGAGTCCCTGACGTCTTGCGTGCCGTCGGCGTTCATTACGACCATTATGGAAACCTAGTTAATAAGGCAACGATTCTTTGGGTGTTCTACTGGAGTCGGAACCATTGATCTCCATACACTAAATATGCAGCTCAGCAGTAACTGCCTATGTGCGAATTGAAGTGACCGGGTGGCCATCTTAGGCTATTCAATACAATGGCCTCCAACTTCAGTCCATTCACTAAGAGCATTCATGCATAGCTCTAAAGCCAGTGATTTGGAAAATGCCATCGTATTGAATAACCTAAGATGGTCTCTCAGTCGCTTCAATTCGCAGAGCAGAGCTGCCTGTCCAGTGTATAAAGATCAGTGGTCGGAACTTGAGATTGAGTTCCATTGACCCCCACTAATTCACAGGAAGCAATAAGCCTTTTGTGAACGTCAATAAAATCTGGTACAATGAGTTCTTCAAAGTCACAAGAACATAACAATTTGAATTCTCTATACTACAGATACTGTTGCTATACTCATTAGTCTGGGAAAGTTTTCCTTACTTACTTAAAAGACGCCTTGCCTCAATATACTCTTTTCAATGGATGAGACGGGCACAAAGGAACCAGTCCATTCCAGAGACGGTGGTCGCGATGCAAAAGCTTGCCACGAATCACGAAGTACAGCAACAGCGTCGTTAATGTGGGGAATTGATATGTTATGTTTACGTGCAGTCAGATAACTCAGTGTACCAGATTCTATTCAAATTTAACTCGCAAAAGGCTTATTAGGAAAGAAAGATGGTCAATTACACTGAAGTCGTCCGAGTCGGAGGAGTCATAATAGACGTCATAATCATCATCATCGTCATCAAAGATGCGCATGCGTGGTGAAAAGAATGGACCTCCAAACACTGCAAACAAATGCAGCAAGTTAAATATCACAAAAAAGAGTACAAAAGCATTCAATCAACAGTGTAATGTCATAATAAATAATTATTGAAGAAGATTTTGCGTTTCAAGAAAGAGGACTGCGACTATAGGTTTTAAAATATTTTAAACTGAATGCATACAATTTCTGAAGACTGCTTGGCGTCTCATGGCCTCTCGTCGGCGTATCTCTTCCAGTAACATCTGAGAAAAAAACACAATTGCTAGGTGGAGTTAAGCTTTTCTGGCAAAGTCTAATGAGGAATGTACAAATCGCATAATGCACCTCTTTCTTATTGCCCTCATCCGTACGGGTGGCCTAAGTTTCTAGAAAAATCGCCTGTGATTACTATGTGGATTTTCTCAAAATATTCGTCACATTGCTTTCAAAGACTGCCGTGTTCTCATTTAGTGTTTCAGTCCAAGCATTAATCTCCTCATGCTACAGAAGCATTATAAAGTTGGCTATTTTTTTTCTTTAAATGAAGACTAGAAAATGGTGTAGCCAGGACTTAATGTGGGGCCTGGGGAGGAGCACTGGCATAAAATAGGGTGGCACAAAGGGCGACCCCCAACTTTTTAGCTGCTGTAAATTCAAAACGCAGAGTAAGGGGGGCTGGAACTCTCTGAACGCCATACAGGATTACTTATGGGAAAGGAAACCTGGATAAATTTGTCTTTTCTTTAATGTGACTAATTGTTTGGTAAATGGTAACCATCAGTTGTTTTATTATGATGTCCTCTTTGTATGACACCAATAAATCCAAATTTCCGTCACAGATGACGGAGCATGAAGTGGTTTAATGGACCAAGTCAGAAAATGCTTTGGCCCGAATAGCAGTTTTGATCTTGAATTCGTAGTGTCCAGAGATCGCTTTGTCAGAATTACGTAATGTTTGCAAGAATCTCCAAAATGCATGTTTCTTCTGGATTGAAAGAAATGGGGGGGGGCATATTTAAAGACACTGGGGCTATGTTGTGGCAAGAAGAAACCCTTAACTGTGGTTGTCTTCGAATTAATTATTTTGGTAGTATACTTTATGCTTAATGCTGTGCAAATCTGTGACCCATACACAGAGTGCTGGTGCAAAGCCATTTCTGACACGGTCCATTAAACCACTTTGTGCTCAGTCATGTGTGATGGAAATGTGAATTTTTTGTCATGCGAAAGAAAAAAATGAAACGGATTATGTTTACCATTTACAAAAGTGATCACTCAAGTTCAAGTTCAGATTAATTAATCTATGTTTCCATATTTAAGGCACCCTGTGGGTGGTGCTCCTTTTCCCCATAATAAATAAAATAATTAAAGACCTGTGAATAGAAGCAAACGTTCATCAACAGCACACTGATTACAAAACCGAAGCCATGGCGGACAAGCTAGAGAGTGCAAGGGTCTGTTCGTTTCACAGGGATCTTGATCGTGATCAGTGATCCCGAAGCTGGCTCTTGGGTGTATTCTGGTGACAGTGAACTGACATTGGATCATTGAGTTTGGTTGCATCCATTTCGGCTGCAGACACCTAATGAAAATAGCACTAACTCTTTTCAACCATTCATGATTAATTACTACAGTCATAATACTTTTTAAATGAAATTTGACGAGTAGTAGTGCATTTAGGTGTGCGCGTTTTTTTGGGGGGGGTCACCTGGGGCACCGGAGCTGTGTTTAGAGGACACGCCATGTATCCTACGGTTTCGCCGCTGCGACCAGCAAAAGTTTAAAATCACTGGTGGCAATAAAACACTATTAAACTCGATGAGAAGTACAAACAGAAAGATCTTTTACCTGCGATGTACGCAGAAGACGGAAGATCAGAGGAAACTCTCAATCTAGTCTGTGTATATTGTCACAAGTGATACTGCCCCCAACAAAATCCCAATGGAGCGGACACATACGCTATGGCTTCACATCCTGTCATGACTTTTGTTCGCTATTTATTGTGTAAAACAGTAATTTAGAGGGAGCACAAATTGGCTGTAAGCATCAAAACAATTTTGAGAACGTGAGGAATCTACAGAGAAGTCCTTTACATATTGTGTTACCTCTCGTTGGAAAATCAGCAAAAGATCCAGAAAGGAGAAACCTCCGCCACTATAAGCACTGTCGTCTTCAAAAGCAGGATCACGGAAATCTGAAAAAAGCAAAACACAAAAAACAAAAACAAACGCTTCCGTTAGCTGGAATGAGACAGTGAACTATGCCGGAAATGCTTTGTTATAGTCGCAAGAACCAGAGGTTACAGTGGCCAAAGACAACGCATAGGCAAATAAAAGAAAAGGGCCTGTCTTGGTTAAGCCTCTGTTGATCAAAGTGTGGTAATCCATTTTAAAATGATTAACATCGATAAACCCTTTTTACGGCAATTTATTTCTAATCGGTAGTTACTGTGCTCGATTTTAGACAAATGATCAATTTATGGTGAAGTTAGTGTCAGTGACAAAGAAGAAAAGGCGAAATATGCTATCAATTTCTGCTTGATTTGTACATTCAGCGAGCATCGTTTCCTCATTTACACACACCTGGCAGGATTCTGCCGGATTCATTACCTGCTGCCCGTCCCTACGTTCGGAGGACGTCTATAAGACGTCTGGAGACTTTGGGTATGGAAAGGGAACCAGTCTAGTCGGAAAGCGACTCTCTGGCCGTGTCCAAATCGGGCTTCCAGAGCTATGGCTATTGTCTGTGCGTCTCCACGCATTTCTAATGGAGCGAAGACCTAGACGTAGCTCTAGACAAGAGATTTGGATCCAGCTGACATTTTCTCATTTTATGAGAATGGTGACACACATACCGTCACTTCACTTTGTTGCATTCCCTTTTTATTTTTTAAATTTGATCTTTAACTTTACCGCATTGCTTGGCTTATACTTTCTGCAGAATGTTACCATGCTTTCTACCTTTTTGGAGTACTTGATAGGCTTGGCTAATCTTCTGAAATCTTGCTGTGGCCTCAGGGTCGTCAGGGTTCTTGTCCGGGTGGCAGTCTTTCGCTTTTGTACGGTACGCCTGCCTGATAGCCTCTTCAAAATGAAACGCATAAATGCATGAATGAAAAAGTCACTGAGTAACATAACTTTCTCATAATAATAATAAACCAATGCCAGCCGTTCAGAATAATTTTGCTGTCGAAAATTCACGATATAAAAGCATTGATGATTTGTTTTGTCGCAGATGGTGTTTGTCGTGTAACGTCATATAACTGACTGACTGTTGGTCAAAGATCATTGACTCGTCAAAAATAACACCAAGCTATTTCATGTCGACTCTTAATGGTTTGGGATGCTTCGAGTTCAATTTTTTGAGTACGTTTTCCCGAGGTGATTGGTTTTTAGTCTGCATCAGGTTTTAGGAAAATTCGTTTTTGTAGCGTGTGTCGACAATCGGAGGACATGGACAAAAATGTACAACATATTGCGCAATGTCTGCATAAAACGAGGATGTCGCCATTAAGTACTGCAATATATGGGACAGGTAAAAGCCGCATGCACAGGTTCCTGTTTCTGGTCCTTGTATGTCTTCTCTGAAAATTGAAATGAGCGATACGAAGTGCGCCTGGTGATCGAGCTCTTTTCTGGAGGATCTCGGACGGATCTTGACTTCAATATGGCAATAAACACAAGCATTTTGCCAAAATTATTTCACATTACCCTAGGGTTATATTGCACGAGACGGATAAAAATGGAGCAAGCAATGGACGCATTTCCTTGATCGAAAATGGGGACAACGTCAGCCATGTTGGCATAGATCAAGTCGTTATAAATAAATAAAGAACATTGAATATCGTCTCACCAGGGCTGGCATCGGGTGGTAGGCCAAGGATTTTGAAGCATTCTCGGCGACTCATCAACGAAGACATTATTGGTGAGAGGAATAGTTTGCTTGGTGCAAAGAATCGAAACAGTCTGTTTGTAAAATGCTGGAATTTTCCTAGTGGTTAGTCCAGTTTTCAGCTTTCCTGTCAGCGCGTTCCACAGCTGACAACGAATGACGCACTCAGCAGTGTTGTGCGTGCAAGTACAGTGAACGCCGTCTGTCATTGCATTGCGTACTACTGTAATTTACAGCAGTGAGAAATGTTGGGATTCGCGCAGCCATTGTGAAAGGTCGGGAAATCCCCGTTCCTTATGGAGGCACATTCTGCGCATGCTCCATACGGATAATGAGAAATCAGTCGCCCACTCGCACTAGTCTTGGCACAAGACGTCACTAATATATTGATACAATGTTTCCCGCGGATATTTTTTTTTTATACTCACAGTGTTGTAGTCTGGCTTCCTGACCTGGATGCCCCTTGACGACGCTGGGAAAAGTCTTAGACAGGTATCGTCCACAGCTACATAACTATAGATGCCTGGCGTGTTGTTTGCTGATGCGCCGTTAGCGCCGTCTAACAGCCTCGTTAGATTGCTTGAAAGAAACATCTTTAGATGCAGAACACTGTCGGCCATGTCGGTCACTTTTCTTTGACAAATCTGGGGGTTGGCGTTTTTCTTTGAATACAAAACGAGCCGACAAGAATTTCGATTTAAGCGTAAACTCGAGGTTTCGAAGATCCACCTCGGCGGTCGATACATGCATCACTGTACGCATGTTTCACTCATGTTATATCTACTGATCATTATGTGTTAGGCCGGGATGCAGTGGGGGACACGCACGCCCCCTTAAAAATGTACGGATAGGTAAATTAATTCAGATGAATTAAAACAGATGAAGGAGATGGATGGAGAAGGAAAAAAAGAGTTATACTGCCTGATATGGCACGACAGAGTGGCCTTGAATCCAAAACTGTCCCGGCTTCTATGCCGTAAGGGCTTCAAGTTTGCGCTATGCGCTCACTGGCATTTTACCATTTACGTATGTTCACCCCTTCCGCTAAGTTTGTGCGCATGCGCTAAAATTCGGCAAAGTCGAGGTCACTGTCTGTTGCTTGTTCAAAGGGCAACGCCAGCTAGCAAATGACTACACCAAAATCTATCTGCGGAGATTTTCCGAACTGTGTAAACATCTGCTGAATTTATATCACAGAAATATAATCAGGATTCAGATTTCATTTTGTGATGTGTTTCCTGTTAATCAAAAGTAACATTTGGGAGAAAATGGGATTAAGGATGTATGTCTACGTTACATTTCTGAACGTAAAAACAGGTATAGTTTAAACTTGAAAATCTGAATTGTTCTCCCGTTCGTCCACACATGTTGCATATCCCGATAACTGAAAGAGTGTTTGAAAAAGTTTACCGTTATGTTTGTGTTATGTTTAAGCTACAGCGAATATTGTCCTTTGTTAGTTTCATCAATTTCACTTTTGGCTCTCTGTCGACCGGTCGGCTTACGTGTGCACATGTGCAAATTCATGTACATGTACTCCATCAACGCACGTAACTACTACGGACAAACGATTCTCGTGCAAGATATTAAATTCGCAATAACTTGAAAATACTACCATTGTTTTTATCAAACCTTAAAACACAAGGCAGTTTAATTTGCTTGTTTGGATAAATGGGGTCACATATCACATATATGGGGTCACATGAGTCGTGTGGTAGATGGATGTGAACAGATGCTTTACACATGCTTTACTTCTGGTCTTGAAATTGCACAATTCATCTGGTGCAAATGTGCCATGTTCACTGCGAAGAGATATACACAAATCATACATCTCATCCCGTAAAAATTGAAGGTCCTCAATTTACAAAGAAGATGAGTCACGTCTTTGAAAAGTTCAGACAGTTTTAAGTTTTGACACAGGACAAGTTTTTCTTTCAGGATCTGTGAGAGTCCTCCATTTGAATTTGTTGGAAGACTGGCCAGTGTAAAACGAAAAACCTGATATTCCAACACTAGCCACAAATGTTTCCAGTTTCACACAGTTCTTGTGTTTCTGTCAGTCAAATACTTTGAGAGAATTTTTGTCTATCTCGTCAGCTCTTCTGAGATCAGCAATCAGCAAGTTTAACAATACATCTGTAATGCACAGGTACATGTGCAGGGTATCAATTACTACATACTGGATTTCTATTGAGGGAAATATTGAACATGTGAGAAATGAAATATCAGTTACGAATCCTGTGAAAACCAGCTCTACAACAAGTTATAAACAGATGATTGTCTTTGCTCTTGAAATTACCCAATCAGTGTTTGCTTACATACTTTTTATGAAATTGTGTAAAAGTGAATTCAAGTTAATCAGAATTCTATAAAATAATTGAGAAAAAAACTCGTTTGTGATTCCAGTCACTTAAGAGTTCGTGGTCTTGTTACTATAAAAGTATTTTGTTGTGATCGAATGGAAGATAAATAATTCAACTTGAAGTTTCCGTGATCAACAGTTCAGTTTGTTGTGAACATTCTGAGATTTTTCAAGAATAAATCTTGTTTCTAGTACATTTACTTTAATTGACAAGAGTGTATTGGGTATATTAATTTTCATGACTTGCATCCCCCCAAACAAAACAGCGCACGCTATTAAGTGTGCACTCTTACTGTACTTGTACGTCCACACAGCGCGCAAAACATACGTCACCCCTGCAAAATAATGGTATTGTCCCCGCTACTATATTTAGACAACATTTTATCACTTTGCGCCACACAGAGAAGACGCGGGTGTTGTTTTCCAATTCAAATGATGATGACTGACAACTTGCCATGGTAGGTTTTTGCGAAATTAGTGCCGTTTGGTTTTGGATATTTATCACATTTTTTCAAGCGTAGGCCTATGAAAATTCTTCTTAATGAGTTCACTATTTATTTCTTAACATGAAATGGAGGCCTAGGCAAAGCTAAACTTAACTTCAAGCTATTTGTACTTGTTTGGTTTGGTAAGGTGGTATGCATTAATTCATCACTCTCGGAAACTATAGAGTGTGTTGAACTTACCAAACCACATGTGACAGGGAAACGAAAAAAAATGGACCCCTAATCGATAAAATGACCCATCAGCTTGAACTAGAAAAGACAACTCCAGTTTATATATTGAACGTAAAATTCATTAGTTAAACAATTATATTCCTGGTCAACTTTTAAATTGTTACAGGGATAGACAAATCTATCTCTTATTAAATTTAGAAAAGAGAACTAGTAGGGATAGAAAAATCTAATCCTTGTTAAATTTGAATAGAGAATTTGGTGGGGTTTTTCAAGTCTATCCTTTGTTAAATTTTGCGCAAAAATTTGATGGGGCTAGACAAGTTCATCCCTCTCTAAAGTGCTGAATTGCACAAGGTGTTTTGAGCTAGGTCTGTTCCTAGTTTATAACTGTGTTGTAAGTGTGATTTTTATGCGTCAATTGTATTGTCCGCGAAAAAATCAGACACAAAAAACAAAAAGATGTGCACATAAAACGAACTCTGAGAACTACAGTCAAGAATTTGCGGAATTTAAAAGAAAATACACATATCGTTATAACACAAGTCTTTTCTGACAAAATAAAAAAAACAAGTGCAACATTTTAAGATTATTTTCAATAGAGATGAATAAATTCGCATTATGAAGCATCAATTTAAGACTTTTTAATGTTTAATTGGAAAAGGGAAACTGAATGCAGTCATTCTCCGGTTTTTCCTGAAATGTGAAAATTTGCAGTAAATTATGAAGGTGTTTTTTCTTCTGTATAGCAAGTCTGAATGCTGCCTTCAAATGATCTGCTGATTGAACTTCAGTCGGTAAAATCTTCTTAGTGATGATGGCTGTCTGAAATTGAAGACCACAAAAATTTGCATATGTCACTCTAAAGCAATCGATTGCACTCAAGCCACAGAGACCTGACTTTTTCTGCAAATACCTTGTATTCCATTTCCTATCTCAAGCTTCCGAGAAAAATGTACTTTGCAAGAGTTCTGTCGTTTACATGCATTTAATGTTTTCTGCACCATTCAGGTGATTATAAATTCCTTGTAGATGTCAGTTTTAGACAAATCATACTCTATTTCGTTTTAACCTGGTATAGCTTGGTTAAATTTGAACGATAAATCTCACCTTTTGTATCCACTTGTCCCATTTGCACCCCGACCAATGTAGTGTACTAGTGCCCAGGAGAAATTTTCTTCCACAATCTGAAGCAAACAAAAAATGAAATTCAAAAGTAAAAGTAATAGGCCTATTGAAAATATGTGTAGGCCTATATATAGTTTTTCAACCAGTGTTCTTGCTAATTGCATTCACTTTACAGCTTTAAAATAACTGATCATCTATCATGGCTACAGAATTTTTTCCCATTTGTTTTCCAACCTCATGCTTTCAGAAGTAGCTGTTCAAGTCCTGCAGTAGGCCCTTTTAACAGGCCTAGGGAATGTGACAAAACTCTAGACATTAATTAACATTGCAACAGGAATCTTTGGCCATACTTAAAGGGCTACTACTTCACTTGTGTTAAGTAGAAAAACGTGTACAAAACCTATGGAGAAATAAAATATTCCAAAATCAATATAAAACGAAGTGATGACGTTATCGTGGCGTCGTTAATTTTCTAAAAACCTTGCATCAGGGTCTTTGTTGGCTATCACTTTGTCCACGATCAAACATCGCAAATTTACCAAACTTTTGCCTCAAAAACGTGTACAAAGTCAATCGGCCATCAACTCGTTTGCAGAAACACTGATCCTTTAAGTTCATGTCACGTGATTTGCGCTTAAACTGAACAGTTTTTATGAAATATTACTTCATATTCGGACTGTTAAGCATATCGTAAGTCAAATAACAGACTGGAAAGTACCGATTTTTCTTTCGTTCTTATAGTAATCTTGAGCCAAAGTAAAGGACTATTCGTTCACTTGTGCTAAGTAGAAAAGCGTGTACAAAACATATAGGGAAAATTAAAATTCAATCAAAAATCAATATAAAATAAGGCGATGACGTCATCATGACGTAATAAATTAGGCAATGGTCTTTGCCGGCTGTAGCTTTGATGACGATTGAGCATCGCGAAGTAACCCAAATTGTGCCTGGAAAACGTGTACAAAGTCACAGGACTGAAATAAATAGTTAAAAATCAATACTAAATCACCTGATGACGTCATGTTTCTAGGACCATCTATGCACAAGGGTTCTTCATTGGCATAAGTTTAATGAAGATCAAAAGTTGCAAAACACTAAAGTAGCGGCGACAAAACGTGTACAAAACAAACGGGCTTTTGAGCAGAAGAAGAACCCCAAAAAAGAACAAACAGAATGACTTTTTGCAAAATTGCGAAAAAGCCAAAAAAAGTCCAATGCAAGTAAGCCCCGTCGTAAAAACAAAATAGTATCGTCCAACTATGGCACGAACAGTATTCGATTGTGCTGTGCCAAAATCGTCCAGATAAAATTGGTAAAATTACAAAAGAATTAGGGGAACAGGTCCAACTGAAACATACCTTTACATCAAAAGTAGCATTTGGATTCCATTGAAGAGGTGTACATGTTGTTTCAATTTTTGGAAATTCTGACAAAGATTTGTAAAAGCCTGCAGCTTTCTCTGCAGTCTTCCTCTTCGGCCGAGAGCTGGGCCCGGGTTTTGCCTGCACGTTAATCATACCGTGTACATATGCAATGTACATGCATCCGCAGCCGCCAGGAAGGCTAGGCCGACCACGCTGCCCGCCGGTAGTAAAGCTGCAGCTGCTGGCGTATCTTGTGGATGAATGGCCGTGCATAAGCCGTGCCTAGCTTAAGCTCTAGCTCACATCACGCGTCGAGGCGCGGCGTGGGTGCAGACGATCGATAAATATTTGCATAATTTGTGGATCAAATTACCAGGTTAGGGCACAGTCACTTAATGGTTATCCATAATTTCTGAAACCAAAGCGCACTGTCATAGCTTATATGTAAATGAGATGATGATATCATACCTCATTAAAGCTTGGCATAGCGCGCTCGCTTGCTTTTTGTAATACCGGTTTGGGAACCAGACTAACACTGTTGTAAATCTATTGTGACGAACTGCTGTAGGTCAGGAATTGCTCATAAAGCACTAGAAATACTCAAACGCATCTTGGAATCGATGAAATAATCTGTCTTCACGTGGGGAAGAAAGGCTGAGGTACATCACAAATCCCAAAATATTCAGCTACCCGCCAGTGACCAGAAGCCCAGATCTCAGACTGAAGGGTCCTGTTCCTCTGTCTCGTTTCCTTGGGCAGAGTGCACCAAGTCAGTTCCAGTACTTGCCCCAGGGGGGTAGGATAGGTGGAATAAATTTTGTTCTTTCAGAAGACGTGTAAGGGATCAAAGTCGATCAAGATTCATTGGTGCGCTCCAATTGTTCAGTGTGAACTTTGCAGTGACAAGTCCACTTCAAAATGGTTATCAGCACATGAAATCAAGATAATGACACTTCCAGGGAGCAATGTTGTCACATTATCTGCCGTATGCTGTTAAGTGTTTCTGCAGTCGTCGTCGTGATATATTCACTGGTCACGCTGTTCGAATTGGAGCCTAGTGGAATCTATCGGAAATAGTGGATGATCTGAGGTATGTTTTCCAAAGTATACGTGGTCTCATTAATAGGAAAATAGCTGTCGAAACTGTGTTTTCACACATGGCAAGCACGAAGAACAGAGCAGCTAAACAAACACCAGTTCGGGGCTGCGGTAGCCCATGTGTATTCTACATTTTTCAGCCTAAAATGAAAACAAAACACACTGGAAGCTCTCTTGCAAGCACAATATCCAACAAGCACCTACCTTGAATTAAGGAATTAACAGTATTAAACGCTGCACCTGCTTGCTTGATAATATTTTCTTTTGTTTGCTGACATCTCATTTGATTTTGCAAGTGTATGCGAATTATTTATTAACCTCCCGAGGAAAAACGCTGGGCTTTTTTTGTACCGATGTGGGGTCCCAGGTGAATTGCCTAACTGTTGAGCGAGCAGATTACCCAACTGCGGTGATTTTATCCTAACATGTAAGCAAACTTGTTTCATTTTATTTTTTTTTAGTTTCATATTTTAAAATCGGGTGTTATGGTGTCTTTCCCGACATTCAATTCATTTGGTAACCTACATTGGAAAATAATGTTTTAACCCTGCGCCGCAAAGGACCTTTTTTTAACAATGTGATATTCCCAGTTTCAAAGTCATTCAAACTCAAAATAGGGTCGAGGTAACCCCGGAAACGTAACTTTTTGACCCAACCAATTATATAGACCCGGATCTTGGTCAATCTAGCCCCGGGAGTTTGTACCAACCACAACTTTTCAGATAGCTCAAAGCCTGAGGTGTTGTAAAATTTTTAAATTAAATTAAAATTCGTAAAGATCGGAGCCCATTCTCTGAATAATAGTTTCCAACGATGGGTACTGGACCACAGCAGCGTATGTCGAAATCAAAGGTGGTTCCAGACCCACTATTCGGGGGGGGGCAAGCACTTTTGCATTAACTGATCTTACCAGTCACAATTAAACAACTGCTTACAAACCATGTTGAACAAAATTGCCCTGTCTATACAAACATCCTCGATTGATTCAAGGCACTTCATATCCTACTTTGATTAAAAAGAACAAAAAAATCTTTTTATTTTTTATGGGCAGGGGGGCTAGAGGGACACCCCCTGGATCCTCCCTTGGTTGCAATGTACTCATAGACGACCTAAATTAGACAGGTTCCATAATATGACCATTACCCTGCATTCAATATTAGCCCCGTCATGATGAGCCTTCCAACCTGGCTGCGCGCTGTCTTACAATGCTTGGCAAACCCCGCACAAGACAAGAAGGTAGGAAACGAAATAGAGGAGAAAAGAATGACGAGATTATGAATTAATTTTAAAATACACGTGCCTCGGAATTGACCTTCCTTCCACCAATGATAGATTCTCAGCTTGCTACCTTTTATTCCCCCCCCCAAAAAAACACCAAAAACAAAACCAAAAAACAATCACAGCGACGCTCACATATGACGAGCTAGAATAAGCCTGTTAACGACTACGTGCAGAGGTCCACACTATGTATTACAAGGCAGGCATAATGCTACTGCACTCACTATGAACATCGAACAAAAGAAACACAGTGCACCAACAAGGATCGTCCATTGTTACTGCACAGTGCTTCTTTTGTTAGATGTTCACAGTGACTATTGGCTTTGCAGATCAAACAATGTTTTTTGCTTTGGTGGGTGAGAAGGCTATGCCCCATTATGAATTTGAATAAATATTAATTATAATCTTGACGCTAACCTGTTCTTCAGTGTGTCCTTGTTTCAAGACTGATTGTTAAAAGAAATGCAATAAAACTGTCAAAGGAGAAAGGGGCCCATTTCTATTAATGATTGAGCCCCCCTCATTTTTTTGTTTGTTTCATCGGTTTCATTTCCTTCCACAGAATGAATATACCCCAGACAGCTGCTCTCTCTAAGAGAGGGCATACAAGTAGTTTAAAAATGTGTGGATTTCTTACCCATCTCGTTGAAAATGTTGATCCCAAACATTGTGGACTGAAAACACCTTGGGAAACAATATTTTAGTTTTGTGCCCAAAGTTAAGATTGATTATTTTCCCTTAAAATTGGTGTGGATCACCCTGTATTAAAAAGTTAAGATTAATTCAAGACAACATTAAGATCGATATTGATCTTAAGTTTTTTTATGAAAGAGAAACAAGATTAATCTTAATTATTTTGGAAAGAAGATTGATATTCATGACATTCGATCAAGTGTGAAGTTTTATGAACCACGCCCTCGGGGCATGTACGCGTGGTTCCGAGCACGCTTCCACCAGCGTGACAAGTCTCCAAATCTCGCCCTTTTTTCAACAGGTCAATATGGCTGGTAGACTTGGTGTCATTAGTTTGGCGAGCTTTGCAGCTACATCGTTACGAATTTGTCGGCCTATCCCTGCGGTACGCACAGCACGAAACGCTTTTGGTTCAACCAAGCCTCTGAATGGTGCGTCGAGTCAAGGAGGTTCATCAATTGAGCTGATGAAGTGCTTCTCAGTACAGTCAGAGCACGCAGTCTTTGCCCCTCCCATATCACTGGAGGACCATGCCGGTACCCGGAATCGAGCCAAGATGACAAGTGATGTTGGGATGGATGTGGAAAACAAGCAGCTCATCGTTTCCTTGAAAGGAGGCCTGAGGCAGGCTTTCCCGTTTGTCTGGCTTCGAGACAATTGTCAATGCCCGGTTTGCTTCCATCCCACAGCCATGTCTCGGAAAACATACGCCTACGAGCTCAATGTTGATATCACTGCTAAATCGGTTGAAATGTCTCCCGACTCCAATGGCGTCATCATCCACTGGGAAGACGGACACAAGAGCCACTTCACCTTTCATTGGCTGAGGGCCTACTGCTTTATCGACTCCAAGCAAGACCAATATCTGGATCCCAAGTTCGACTTTTGGGGCGCTGATATCGACCTTCAGAGCTTCAACTTCGATGAGGTACTTAAGAACGACGGAGCCTTGTACAACTGGCTGACTGAGCTGGTGAGTCGAGGCATTGCGGTGGTGAAGAACGCTCCGTCCAAGGTGGGTCAGCTTCACAGTCTTGGGGGACGAGTGGCCTTCCTGCGGCCCTCCAACTACGGGTAATCACTAATTGCTTATTTATATACCTCGCAACAATCATTATGCTTGCTTATATTTTGCACTCAAATTGCATCACTAAAATTGATTTGGCATTGATGGTCATTTATGGCAAAAATTGCAGACCTGAATAGAGCAAAATAGGAAGTAAGCTTTGTCCGCAAACAAGTTGTTCAGGAAATCATGCGCGAGGCGGCTTTTTTTCTTCCCTTCCTCCAGGGTTAGAGTTTGCAGATACACGTTGTCGAGCCATTAGACTTAGACAGCTTTATTAGACATTTAGACAGCTTTATTATGGTTAGAAGCTGACAACAAACAACTTTGTATCCGTAGTCTCCTATCATTGTTCAACATCGAGTGCGTTGGGATCTATTGCCCTTATTAAAAGATCGAGCGGTCTCCCAAAAATGTTGACGCAGTGCAGCAATAGAGGGCGCTGTTGCAGCCCTCACAGAGAGAAATAAAAAAACAAATTGCGCCTATGCTTGAAATCGACGGGCAGGCTGACCCAAGAAAAAGGCTTTTTTTGGCCTTACCGTAAGTCCCATGAAAACACACCACACTATTATAGTTATCATTCGCAGCACTCTTGTCAGAAGGGCCATCAAGCAGTGGTGGAGACGCCCTGGAACAACGACACCAAAATTAAAAATAGTTATCTTGTATCAATTTTAACACCTTTTAGACCAACCTTCCAAGTGAAGAGCAAAGTTGACCCGAATCATGTAGCTTACACAAGTGGTGCCTTGTCTTTACACACTGACATGGCATATTACATTCGACAACCAGGGGTAAGCATTAGTGTTGTCCAAACCAAGTGACTTTATTAAGGAAATTTACGTTTCAAAAGACGTTCAACATTGGGAAATTGTTCAGTCTTTTACAAAACTTTGTCGGAGAAGGATTAGTTATGGGGGGGGAAGTGAAATCTTATACCCATCAAAATGAAAACGCACAAAAGTTTAAGATGTCTTATGTCCGTTTTTCTTCAGATTTTATGAATCGAATCTTGAACAAATCTGCGCGCCCAAATCTTCCTTTAATTCATTCGTAAAACTAGATTCAAATGCTACACTGCATAGATCAAGCGGAGGGCACTGGCGGCGAGAATCTCTTCTCTGACGGCTTCAAGGTTGCCATGGATCTGAAGGAAGATGACCCAGAGGCCTTTCGACTTCTGTCCACCATTCCGTTCGAATTTTCTGACGTGGGCACAGATTACTACGGCAGCTTCCACCAGTACTCTCGGCACCCGACTATTAGGTAAGGGTCACAAAAAGGTGTGACAAGGCAATGATTTGCTTTGGAAGGCAAACGCTCCTTCTCTTGTAGTTTTGATAACTTTGTTTTCAAGTGAAGGCACGTACCACCTGTAACCTGGACCATAATGACACCGACCTGCTGGCTGTTCCGACCCATTAAGTCCGTGAGACGTACTGGGTGGCGGCTTTGACCAGCAGTGTTGCAGCCACCATCACGGGACCATATTTAAGGCCAGTCACATGTCATTGCTCTATGCAATGACAACAAAATATTTTGTTAGAGTGGTATGTGACTTTAAAAAGACTGGACACCAAGGCAGTGCGCCGTACGACGATTGTCTTTGGCGTCCTCTTGTAATCTTGAGGGGTCTTGATACATCGTTGTTGTCCAGCTTATAGTGTTAAAATTGTATCTTTCTTAAAATAGAATCCTGTTCCACCGACACTACCATTGGAAATTAATCAGAGTTAGTCGCTTAGTCGCGTCCATCGTCTTTCCATACAATGAAGCTGCCCACGAAAATTTGGCTAAAACGCATAGTTTAGAGGAAATCTATTATGCGTTTCGATATGCACTTACGCAAGAAATAAATAATAAAAGAAAAAAATTACCAAGTTTTTATTTTACAATCATTTTAATCCCGCTAAGACTGGACGAACGCGGGGAAGTCGTGTCGGTGACTTTGAGTGACCACAGCCGAGACCCAATGCTGAGGGCTCCTCTCCACCAGGTCCAGCCGCTCTATCGAGCTTTGAATAAGTACTGCAACATGCTTCTCGACCCGCAAAATGTCTTCAAATACAAAATGGAAAAGGGTAAGCACTTTTACCATTTTCTTGAAAATTTGATTCATTAGCCGTTGGAAGCATGACAAGTGATAATAAGGGCCGAGAAATGGCTCAGACGCATTGTTGTATTTAAGGTAAATTAAGATAATATATAAACCATAGTTATTGGTAGTTTGTGCGGTTTATGTAAGTAGAACACTGAGGCAATTCATATATGTGGAAATGTTCACATTACAGTGGAAGACACTTTTTTTCTGTTCAAAAGTGACATGTTTCTTGCCCGGCAGCGGGTTATCACGTCCACCAAAGAAAGTCAAATCAAATAGCAGCACCAGGACCTTTGTCTTAAGCAGTCAATTTTATTTCCGAATCCAAAACTAAAGTGGAATTTTAGCTGGTATCTGGCTTGATCACAGCACCCACTCATCGGTTAAGAAGAGCCATGTTGGTGGGGAGTGTTCATGTTGTTGATAGCGACGCGACCGTAACGCGTGCATTTCGCATTCGTCTGTGAACCAGCGAAGTGCAGTTTCTTCGATATAATTTTTTTTTTAATGAAGGTACCGGGAAATTATCATAAAAAGGCAAGTCTATGCTTATGCGAATGCGCGTTGCTTTCCAAAGTTGCAGTGCTTTATTTATCAGCGAGAATCTGGCCAGTAAGCAAGATTGCTGTCGTCGTTCCCGTTGCCCAGGCAAGTATCGTGAAGTAATTATAAAGATTTAAGTTTTCTTAGTTTTTCCTTATTCCATGATCATGAAAAAGAATAAAGATTGTACTTATTTATAAATGCGCTCATGCGATTAAAATCCTTGTCTTGCTGGGTGTGCATGACTTGACGACCCCAATACTAACCTTCTTTTTTCGTTTGGACGAAAATGGATGGAACTGATTCTTGCACACACAAACCACGAACCAAGCCTTCACACTGAAAACGCATGTTCAAAGAGTAGTGATAAGCATTTTAACTCAATGTGATGACGTTCGTATGTGTTGGCGTCTAGACAGGCCCATTTTATGATAACTGCGTGTACCTTCGTCGAAGCGTTCATACGCAAAAAGTGATTCTGCATGAGAAAAAAGTCATTGCATGGATCACTTGAGTTTGACCATCCACCCCAAGGGAAAGCCAAAGAGGAAGCTATATTGCCTTTTTAAGTGAGGCTTCTTTAATGGGATCTGCTTTTTGCTGGTTAGCAAACATACATTTGAAATTCACCCGTAACGGTCATGTTAACATGGCCAATCCCACAAAAAATAGTTCTTTCCCACCGATAAGGGGGTACTTCTGGTCGAGGCGGATTGTAAGGCAAGCCAGTAAAACCGCCCCCCCCCCAATTTCACAGGAGATATCATGACTTTCAACAACCGGCGTGCCCTGCACGGCCGAAGCTCTTTCAGAGTGACTCAGGCTAGTGGCCGCCATCTTGAAGGGGGTTACCTCGAATGGGATGAGGTCAATTCACGTCTACGTGTCCTGGCAGCACAGCTCAACTCAAAGTGAGACAAACGAGAAGCAGGGAGGTGAAATGGAAAGGTTCATGTACATGCTTGTGTTTTACTCTGCCAAAGTGAAGACGATGGAGAACGTACACGTCCACGTCCAGTCTTCGACTGGCTCGAAACTAAGAGTACTTAGACGCGAAGTACGTGATTTAAATGAAAGAGGATACAAATGAGTGAATTTCGGACAGATAAGTAACATGTAAATTAACCACGATATTAGGCCTAGTGACTATAGCTTGATACAAAGCATAAGGGAGGTTACAGTTTTACGCTCAGAAATTGGCGATGGATTCACGCCGTAACCATTTTCTAAGGCGTTGATATAAGCAAGGGGCTTTAGTTATGTTTGCTTCCACTGCATTTCTTACAAAAAAGTTAATAGCGCCCTCCTTTGACCGGTAATCTGAGAACCATGCTTTACACTCATCCGTAGACAGTGGATTTCTCACAGTGAATTGGTGCATCGTTTTCCCACATTTTCAGGGCACAAATTTTCCTCTCGCTCCTTGCTAACTGTATATAGCGCCTAGTGAAGCATTGCCTGTAAGTTGATTCCGGTTTTATTCCTTATCAAGAGGTATTTCAAGTAGTTTAGAGGCCTTTATGACAATCGGTTTTCATGTCAAGTTGTTTACACATGTATATACCCACATGTTGACATGTATAAGGAGGCAACAACATATAACACACCGAGCGATCAACGTGGTCATGGGGATGCGTGTGGATATTTTCTGCACCGTGACTAACAGGCCTGTTAAATCGACATATTTAGGGCTTTGTGAGCTCAGTATTTATGTGCACATGTACTCGTTCGACTAGTTATTAGCATGAATCTCAGTGTATTTTGAGACAAGAGACTCATACATGTGTAGTGTTTGTGTAGTAATAGTGTAGTATACGTATCCATAGCTTGTGTTTTCTTGTTTACTACGCAGTTTTACTCCATGTCAATGACATCATCATCCAATGTGACCAAATATTAAAACACCGGAGCTACATGCGAAGTTATTTCCTGACTCCCATTTCGTCAGTGATAGGAGTTTGGCTGGCTGCCAACTTGAGATTAGAAACATCTTAAGGAGGGCAGTACAGTTGTCATTTAGATAACGTCTGTTACACTTTCTTTGGACCACATCTAGCAAAACGTGTAAGTTGCGCCTTGTACCGTTTTTGCAAATAAGAAATAACTAGAATTCGCCCATTCGTTAATCCGAGTAATGAAATTCAATGTTACATCAAATTGACATTATTTGCAAGACTTATTGGTATTTCCAACGTAAATATTTGCAGATTTTGTAATCCGCTGATTTATTAGTCCATGACCGTAGGTAAGTTACGTTTTCTCAAAAAACGTTTGTTCGAGAAGATGTCGAGTCTACAATGTCAATAGGACTACTTGTAAAATCGTACAAGTACAACGAGATCACAGTAACAGCGCCTTCGATGGTGTAAAAAAACAACGGATATATGTAGCGAAATGAAGAATGAACCAAAAGGGACATCATCAAATCGTTTTTACCAAGCACATACATGTTATTAACACAAGAGTACTATGTCTTTATGTCTGTCTGTATTCATCTAACCAGCTGAATTGAAATTGTGTATGAGTGAACTCAAAGCAGAATTCCCACATGACACACAATGAAAACGCTCGATTATACACCAACGTGTCTTCATAGTTTATTTACAAGTTATCTGCAATTTATACTAATTACAGTTTAAATAAGATATAAAGCGTGTTTGGATGGTGCATAATGCTAATTTAAGAAACAAATGCAATTTTCACGAAGCTTCTCTCGATTTAAAACAGAAACAGAACAAAACCCTTTTTTTCAACAGCTCATTTTCAATAGAAAACACTAAGTTAGAAAGAATGCATTGAAAAGAACAGAATCGACAAGGCCTGCTACCAATAGCATGTACTGCGCAAGTGGGATGGATGGAAATGAAAGAAACAGTAAAAGCGCCGTCTATAAACACTCTGAAGCAAAGGACGACAGCACACGACTGGCGACGGAAGGAGCGACGTTTAGGCAGAAAAAAATGCAACAAGGAAAGGAAAGAAGACAGCACGATGCGACGGCGACTGCACGACTGCTCACGACGCTTAGCAAGGGACCCGTCGTATGGTGTTCTATAGCCTCCAAATGTGCGTGGCGTCGTCCCGTCGCCCCGACAACACGACGCGTAGCCACGACGCGATGCTACGACAGCTCTGTCGCGTTGCACCGTCGCCTCGTGGCGTTGCCTCCTTTCCCGTTACTTTTAGGCTACGTATAATGCATTACGTCGTGCCGTCGTGTCGTAGCGTCGAGACGTACTGTCGCCTCGTGGCGTCGCGTTGTGTAGATGCATCGCCGTATAATGCATTACGTGCTGTCGTGTCGTCGCGTCGTGACGTCGGGTCGTTGTGTCGTGTCCTGCCGTCTTGCCTTCGCGTCGTATCGTCGCGTCTTACTGTCGCCTCGTGGCGTTGCGTTGTGTAGATGCGTCGCCTGGAGGGAGTCTAGAGAGAGAGAAAAAATGTGTCGTAAATAGTACACCGTACTGATTACTTGTTGGAGGCAGGCTTTTGTTGAGTGTCCTACCAGGCGCAGTGACTCTTCAACAACTTACTATCTGCTGTCAGAGAAGGAAGCAAGTACATGTACATGTACGTGTAATAGTTCTGCTGGTACATGGCACACGTATATGACACTGGAGGGGAGGGGCTGTTACGGCCAATAATGTGGCAATCGGTCAATCAGTGTAATACTGGCCAATAATGTAATAACTGTAGATTTGCTTTTTTCTTAGAAGGTCGTAGGGGAGTTAGGTTTTCTTCGAAGTTTTCCCTGCAGGATTCCTCTTATACTAAAGAAACTCTAGAAAGCTCAAAAACAAGCTATGTGTTCATGAGAACAATTCAGAATATAATGATGTTGCAAAGGAGTAGCTTGAGCCAGAACGAAATTTTGACAGGTATGTGCAAGGATTTGTTTCACTTTCATCTATTTTCGAGGGTAGGAATCACTGTTAAATTGAGAGTTAGGATGCTGACCTGCTAGGGGACACTCAGGCTTGCTTCTTAAGGAGTATTATATCCAATCTGACGTGATGAGCTGCTCAATGAGCTTGTGTTCGTATATAAAACAAGAGCTTCGCACTACCTGCAAAGTTTCAAGCCACTCGGACATGCACTTCGGAAGATACAGGGCTTTAAAGGATACATCTCTAATGTCAGCCGAAATGTTAACTGATAACGTCATCGTGACATGAGGTCAGTTTTCGTCCATAACATATTTCTTTTGTGATGTCTTCAAAGTCTTTACCCAACTTGATTCGCTGTTTCGAAAATATATGGGGCTTTAAAGGAAGCACCTTTTACGTCATGTGATTTGTAAGCTGATGATGTCATCATGACATGATGTCAGTTTTTGTCCTCAACATTTCCCTTTCTAGCTACATATATTTGCAAAATTTCAACCCAGTGGAACGTGTACTTAAGGAGATACATGCATAGAGCTTTGAAGTTTGCACATTACATGTCAATTATTCCCAATAGGTGAATGTGCATGTTAATTGAAATTACCTCAACACCAAATAAAATAACAAAATTTATGCAATAAGGTCACCATAATTCATGTAAGTGTTATATACACCTTGGGAAAAGGTGATGTCCATTCAGTTATAATTTGATGACAAAATATGTTGAACAATTGTAACATCAAAAGCAATAAGGTAAAATAAGAAGGATCTGCTTGATCCGAAGCCCCCAAAGCCTTCTAAGAATTAAGCAAATTTGCGGTTTTTACATTATCGGCATCCGTGTTATTACATTATCGGACGGTTCTAGGGTTATTACATTATCAGCTGATTTTTAATACATTATGGGTGGCTTGGGTCACGGTTATGACACTATTGGTCGAGTGTTATTACATTATCGGCCGGTATTACAGTACCAGCCGATGTTTATTACATTATGGGCTGGCATTACATTATTGGCCGATTGTCACCATTTTCTGCCGTAACAGGGGCGTCTGGTAGCAAGACTCTTTGGAATTTATTAACGATTGGAATTCCGCATCTTTCCTCTGGAATCTAAAAGGTAATGTACATGACCGTCTTGAGAAGAATGAAACCGATTTTCTACTTTAGAGATACGGCAATTCAAGCTTCAGGAAAGTAAACACAACTCTGGCGTTGTTTAAATCAACATGTTTCGTTATCCTCAAAGGACCACAGCTACCTCCAGGACCTGCAGGAAATACCGTTGTGAAACCCATTGGTACACTTTAATGCCGGCCGTGTCGCTAATATTCTCGATTTCCAACCGGGCACTGCGGCACTGCACGCGCTGGGATTTTATTGCTACGATGTTCTGTGACTGCAACATATTGAGAACGCGTAAGTAAACTTTTCGTAACTTTCTTGGTAGAAATGTTGTCAGGTATGATAAAAATAATGATTTTCGTCCTTAAAAAAGTCAGGAAGGCTCTTATAAAAACAAAAAGGCACCACTGACCTAAGAGTCGGAATTTTATAGACATTAATTAAAAAATAAATGGCGAATTTTCCAATGGATCTTGGAAACATGAGTTTTTGTTTGAGGTTGTTCCCTCTAGTACATGCTTGCAAACCTATTCCTATTGCATATGCTTATAAGTCACCAAAAGGCGAACTTGCAAATCATGTTTCGTTTAGTAAGTCTACCTGCACGCTTTAAAAATACCGTGTACAGGATGAACGTTGGGAGATACACCATTCTGAGTCACTGCTGTTAGCAGGGTCATGTGATTAGTATTGAGCGCGAATTTATGGTTGATGACACAGCAAAAGAAAAATCCAGCGGTGCTATATTCAGATGGCGCTTTTCAAAGTCCCAAGTGCTTTTCAGCAACAGAGATACATGACAGAAACGACTCTAATAGTTTGGAGATGAAAACCATACATTTAGGTTCCTCTTTATCCATGTACTTTTGTAATCTGACAGTGACAAACAGACCCTTTCAGATTCGTTTGATCAGTTTGTCATAGCTTTTAGCCACTCCACTCATGTCGACATCACAAATGGCTGCGTTTTCCTCCAGTTATCTCTCCCAAGATTAAAAGGTTTTGCAACAAAAGTATTGAATTGCTTGCACAGCTTCTGCGAAAAATGCCTGGTGAAGCACCGTGACGGCAGATATAGAGGTTCTCCCAAGATCCCTTACCCTGTGTGCCGTCAAGAGAGGACCCTTCCCGAGACGGGCATACAAGGCCTCAAGACAAACTTTCATTTGGTTGGTCGGATCTAGGAATTCGCTCTGCAAGAAGAAGCTGCGCTCTCAGGGGGCTCCAAGCTACTCTGTGAGACGTGCCATGAGGACAACGAGGCTTCACATCACTGCATCGACTGCGGGAAGGATGTCTGTGCATATTGCCGCAAAACGCACTTAGGGTATCCAGTCTCCTCCAGTCACACGGTGGTAACTCTAGACAAGATTCGCCGAGGTAAAGACGTGCACAACCTCAAATCTCATCTGATGATCTCCGAGATGCAGCAGAAGTTAAGAAGGCACTCAGCAGCAACACAGCAAAGGCTCAGAAGAGGGTACAGGGCATGGCTACCAGGTCAAAGTTGAAGAGAATCAAATGCCTGATGAGACTGCAAATCGAACGACTGGATGAGTATGAGAAGACACTGACTGAACTACTGCAGAGAAAGAAACACTCGCTTAAGTCGGTTCCTGAAGTCAACAAGAATTCACCAGACGGTGATTTCCACTCACCAATGAGCCAGGGAATGGACAATCTAACCGGTCAGCGAACTCCCAAGATTAGGGCTCTGCAGTTGCATCCCATGTTTGTACAGAGGCAGAAGCTTGGCGTTGACCTTAGCAACGTGGTTCTGAAAGACACCTGGGAGTTGTGTTGAGCGTTTGACCGACAAGGAAGCTGTGTACAGGAGTTTGAATCAGCCAAAGGTATCGCCTCTGCTGCTGCTGCTGCTGTACCCGACGAGATTGCTGTGGCTGACTGGAAGAACAAACGAGTAGTCATATGCACCACTCAGGGGTATACTAATCGCACCATTCCAGTTATGGCAAGTCACCATTCCAGTTATGGCAAGTGGGTCTTTCAATGTGTACTTTTGATAAGTTTGTTGATGCTGACGGAACAGACACAGCAAAATAAATTAACATTTGCAATAGCTTGGAAAACAATGTGGAAAAAAATTAAACCAAGTTAAACTCCGGAGTAGTAAAACTGTAAGGACCGTCAGCATACCTTCAAGCCATTAAACACTAAAAAAGAGTTGTTTAAAGAGGCATATTTTTACACTCCCATTTTAAAAACAGTGAAAAATGAAATATGCCTCTTTTGCTTTCTACGTAACCAATAAAAGGCAACAACATAATGCGGTAAAACCCTCAAATGATTCTTTGGAGGCAACCTTTATATTGAACTCATGCATTAATAACGGTTAATTTGCCGACATCAATTGGTTATGATGCCCGTTTGTTCGTAAGAGTAAGTAAATGTAAGTGTTGTTTTATTATTATTATTATTCATTTTTGGTGAGTGCATAATTGTTGAAGGGTATAATGGATTTTTTGTTTAACCCTTTATGAGCCCGGGACGGAATCCGTCACTCACCCCCTCAATTTTTTTTTTCCGATACTGCCGCAATGCATTTTGTTTTCAGAAGCTGAGCCCTGTAAGTGGTTGTTAGAGTTACTCTTTGAATTTTCACACCAGTTTGTTGAAAATCCGACACACCTTTTTTTCTATGCAGGGTGGTTTTTTTTTTGAGACATGTCAACCAACGATATATACTTTTTTCCACTGCAGTGCTCAATGTACGCGCCGGCACGCACGCGTTTAGCCTTGAACTTCAGATGACTGTAACAACGAATTGCTATGTTTGATAGAGTTCAAACGTACCATAAATAATGATAAGGAGTGTCCTGATCTGCTTGACAAGTTTCATAAACACTAAGAAAGGCACAGCCGAGTTCTTAAGGGGTAAAATGGCGTAGGGGGTGCGTGTTTTCCCTGGGCTTTGGAATGTGTCAAAGTTAACTCTTCTCTTTTAGGGTTAAACTTAGCCTTGATCAAGGCGTTGTGCGATGAGTTTGACAACCCCGGCTGTCAGGCCTCCTGTACCTGCCTTGCAGTAGACTTAAAGTCAAGTTGTTGGTCGGCTGTGTTTTTCGTCCATACGCTGCGTCATTTCAAAATTAGTGCGAAGCCCATTCACTGTTGCCCGCGATCCATCCAGCATGCCACCCGATCCTGCCCTTGCTCGGGGGCTGTTCAGTACTGGGTTTGGGCACACGTCGGCCCACGACCCAGATGCCAGCGTAATGATTTGATCAACCTCACGCTGGATAAATATTCATGAGTGCGACAATTGAACTGCATGATTCATATATTTCCATGTAAAGGGCTTGTAAATTCTTCAGGACACATGGATCGCTTGGAACGTGGATTACACCCAGCCAATTACCGACTTGATTTCAAGTCTAATGTGGCGGAAACACTGCATGATTTATATAACGGGTCTTTTGCCCTTATCCAACGTATATTAATAAGCACTGTATGCTCAATGCTTGTCCGAGAGCTTACGAAAAAACTTCACAAGCATACTCGGGTGGGACTCGAACCCACGACCTTCTGGTTACTAGTGCGAAATATCTTAACCACTCGACCACCGAACTCGCTGGGGTCGGCTGGCCGGTACGAGTCAAGTAGTAAGCAGGAACGTTTTTATCAGAACATGTGATTTTGCAAGTCAACTGGTTTAATCCCATTCTGCCATTCTGATCACGTCTCAAATACATTTCAGGTCAGAACTACAAAAGGGGATTCACTCCCAGAAAAGCAGTCGATTTTGTGTAACACGCAGGATCTGTTTTAATCAATCACACATGAAGGCCACAAGAACCATTCGGTTGGGATGTTTGGTTATTGAGTTTGTTGACGGTGCTCTTGAGCGATTGGCCTGTGTTGTTGCTCGTGTTTCTAAACATAGATCTCATTGCAACAAACTGGTGACTGTTTCTCTCGAGAAAACGAACTTTGGACAGAAATAAACCTCGTACAATCGAATTTGGAAAAGATATATCCCCTAAACCGGACTTATAAACCAGAAAAATATTATTAATGGCACTTGATGACACTACAGGGTTTCGAGCAAACTGAACACAACATATAACTGACAAAAAAATTAAATAGGCTCAATGCCTAAAATTGCACTGTAAACGTGCTGGATAAGATGTAGGGGGTCAAATTCCTCCCTGCCTCCTTTGGGTTAACGTGTTACAAACAACAAAAGTGGTCAGTTTAATCACCAAAGCGTCATTTTATGACATTCCAACTACGACAGACCTTGTGGGATTCTAGGTTTACAACCTAGGTAGGCTTACAAATACAGCCCTGGATCTTGTCAACGGTGGATCTCGAGCTGGACCAAGAGAGGGCGCTATTTCCTTAGTAACATAGGCGCCTTTAGTTGTACCAGGCACAAAAAGGGACAAACGAATCTCCCAGGCACCTCGTGTAGCAGTGCTACATGGTACAGTACAAGCCTATGAGATTTCAGGTACCTTCATAGGCTTGGACTTAGATAGGCAGTATGGTTATAATTGTACCCAGGAACTAGACCAAACCCTTGAAGCCCACTGGACACACAAGCAAACACGAATGGAAGCAGATACGTCTGGGTGGCATTTTGTAACAAAAAGTGCTACACCATTGACTTGTGCACAAACCCACTGGTACACTGTGCTACAAACTGGGAATGGAAAAGTCAAGGGTGGAAATCTGTAGCAAAAAAAAAAAAATGCGGTACACCATTGACTTGTGCATTAACTCACAGGGAACATTAATGCGCATGCAATTCTAAAGTCAATAATGCGCACGCGTGGGGTTTATAGCAGGTAGCTACAAACTGCCAGCCCTGTTTTCTTTCGTCCTATTTGTGCATCAATTGTCTTTAGTACTAACTGCACATCGCTGGTTCACGGACAACTATGGAAAGCACGCTCTTTTATAATTGAACGACGAAGGGGGCATTCTGCTCGAGGCTGAAAGCCATCCGTTGATTTGAGTACAACTGTGCGTTGTCATAATGCCAAAATTTGGCATTTCGGCATTGAGTGGGATAATTTCAAAGCTCCTTTTTAACAGCGATTGTTAAATATTAGCATTGCACAGTATTCTATATGACGTTTATGATTTCAAACATTTATTACATACAAAATAACTTCAATTGGTCTTAGACATAATGTTGTAACTTTTGTTGATGAAAAATGTCAAATGTATGTTATTAGTCTCTCTGTAACCTCTGCATCAAAATAAAACAAAATTGAACTTGGCACAGTTGGAAAGATTCAGTTGTTTACATTAAATCAAATTTTAATAGAAAAAGCTCCACGACCGACTATCAGCAATGTCTTTGGGATATAGAAAACATTAACGTCAGCACAACAGTGTTTTAGCTTTTCCTGCTCTAATTTTGATATTTTTAATTAATAATTGTTTTTTAAATCGATTTTAACGTACAATACATCAATCATTACTACGTGCTTGCAAAAATCTAACATTAGGATCTGATGGGAAATTTTGTGCGTGGCCATCAGAATTGAAGAATAGACACCGTCGCAATGATAATAGTATTTACAGCGTTTTATCCAGAAACACGGACTGATATTCTTGAAAATGTGGTACTGATGAAGTTGACGACGAAGACTGAACTGAAAGAAGAGTAAAGATGGACTATACTGGGGGAAATAATATAGTGCAGGCCGGGTGCTGACTTCCTAGAACATCCTTGTGTAGTTACGTCGCCTGAAGGCAGGCTGAAGAGAAAAATGTGTTTCATAAGTAGTATACCACGAATCAGCGACACCACACACTGCCATCGGCGGTTTTTTGTTTTGTTTTTTTGGAGGGGGGATCGAAGAGGTAAAGGACACTTGCTCTACAAGTTATCGAACGTTCTCTTTGTCATTATCTCACTTCCTTTGGCTGATAAATGCAAACATTACAATAAAATGGATGTACAATCATTGGCAAGGTCTTGAAAACTGTACGTCAACACTTCCATTCCATGTGTATGTAAACTTTTGTCCACTGGTGTGTTTTGTGCTGTTTTAGTATTTTGGATAAACTAAGCGAGTAAACGTGGAACATACTGAAATAAATAAATAAATAAATAACCACATCTAGATAAATCTGGTTCTTCGACACTTCGAGCACCAAATCGCCAACAAACATTGGAATTTCAAGTAGCTCATACGAAAGATAACATTGTAAGAGTCAAACGTGTGACCTGTATACAGTAGGACTGCAGTAATCTCAAACTATCCTCAAATTCTTCAAGTATCGAAAACCTTCCTACTTCCTGTTGCCTCTTCTTTGAAGTGGCCTAAATTACAACAAACAACATATATAACAAACTTCAAATGTGTCCCCCACTGCACGGTTCAATGGCAGAAGTTAACAGCTCGACTTCAGTCAGTCTCCAGTCATGATAGAAGTTAATGACTTTATTCGACCTGAGGAACTGCAAGTGACTCGATTGGACTCTGGTCCTTCACCGTACCAATGCCGAAACTTTGCAATAAGAAAATTACGTGATTTATGTACACTATCTCGCAATTTGCTCCCGGCTCTCAGTTTTGGCTTCTTTGTCGCGTTTACATCTTAACAGGGTGGTTATGCAGACAGAACAGAGCAGTAAAGTATGGTTTCTCTCCCAACCAGCAAATACCAGTGGTCCAATGGTGGCCCAGGAGTGCCATTGGCCCATCGGTGGATCTGCTCATCGGCAAAGCAGTGGCCCATTGGTGGGTCAGGAGTGGCTGAGCGGTGACCCACTAGTGGGGTATGGGTGGCTAATTAGTGACCCACTGGTGTGTCAGAGGGGCTAAGCGGTTGCCCACTAGTTGGGTACGAGTGGCTAATCACTAGCCCACTGATAGGCCACTTGTGTTTTTCCAGTTGCTTCTGGTCGGAGACTGTTAGCGGAATATGAGCGGCCTACTGGTGGGTCAATTGTGGCTAATCATCAGCCCAAGGTAACTCACGCGCGGTCTGTTATGACGCATTCTTGAAAGCTGGATGTAGACCCTCCCTATTAGGATTAGGCGGACATTTTAGAGACAATCCTGGACAAACCTCGTTGAAACATGGCCCAATCTCGCCCCCTTTCAATGTTGTTTCTCATTGGGTAAGCTGGGCTTAATCTTATATCTTAACCAATAAATGACCGCAACATTGAGCGGGAGAGAGGGAAATCTTTTCATCGCTTCCCTCAAGGTGTTCCGAAAATTTTGTCCAGGATTGTAGCTTCGTAACTGCATCCCTCCTCTGCCTCTTCAGCCAGCAAATGAGTCAGGGGGTACGCCACCATGCCCAATCACTTTACACAGCCACCTACTGTCACCTAACACCCCCCCATGTCTGAAAAGAATTCCTCAGGTTCCAGTGAAACAATGATCAACGAAAATGGGGGGGGGGTTCTCTCCGTCTCATATCTTGCTTTATATGTCAACCAGTGATACCCGATAACTACAAACGCAACAGTTCATTGGAAGTTCATGTAAATTAATTAGACTTGAAAGCTTTCAGGGCTATTTGATGCGCGACATGTGGCAAAGCGGACCCTCTATTGTGTCTTCCTTTATGTCGGCGGAATCTTTGGAATTCCTTTCAGATTTCCCGGCGGGGATAAATTAGGCACAATAGCCTTAGCTTATGCATCAAATTAGAATGGTCCCCGTTTGCCACACATCGTTTTGGGTGTATCCAGGAGCAAGGAGATCTTCTTTGTACAAGAAAAGAAAGGGAAAAGCAAAAAAGGATTACGTTAACAGTTTGCCCAATTCTTTGAGGTCTTTTATAGAATGGCCAATAACTCTGTAACGCACTTTAAATTGCGACTGGAATGAATATTATGGAGCTTCTAAGAGGCTACTGTTAACCCAGGCACATTTTGTCTACTTGAGTGTATAGCTGCATTTCATCTGTCTTAGAATTTATTTCAGAATTTACTTTATTCTCTTCTTAAAAGGCACTGAGGATTACACGTACACTTTGGATTAAATCATCCAAACTTTGCTGCACAACTCAGGCGCTCTTGCTGCAGTGTAACCAAAAGTATCAGCCGTTTCTGTTAAGAGTTTCATCAAACCCAGAATTAACTCACTAAAATATTTATGAGAAGTGTTAGTTGCTTCCTTGTCGCTTAGAAGTCAAACAATGATCACGAGTCCACTTTCCAGTCTCACCACACCTGCTAACCCACCTTCAGTACATGATACTTCTGCGGCCAACAATTTCGGAATCAATGAAATGTACTAAAACATGTACAAATGTAGAAACTACTCTAACCAAACCAATAGAAATATGCTCTTTATAATGCGTTTATTTCGTTATACCCATAGCACTAGCATGCATACTATTACAAGCTTCATCTACCAAGAAACAAAACAAAAACAAAATGTTGACATGACTTGCTACCACTGAAGGCCGTTATTTTACACTGAAATTAATGTTGTACTGTTAGCCATGCGTTCACCAAAAACTCACCCGGAATTGGAACGACTTTGCCCAGAGTGCAAAATAACATCTCTTTTATACATTGGTTCTTTCTTAATCCTGTTTTGATTTTCTTGTTATTTAATATCCTTTAAAGATCAGGTATATCGCTTAAGAGCTCCAGGCGTTGACCTTTGGTTAAATATGTGGTTTGTGCATAGGTTAAAGATGTGATTTTTAAAGTAATAACCACGCAAGCCTGAATAATCTGTCAATTTACGGTTTGTTTTGACTGAATTGTACCCGACTGTGGAACGGAAAAAAAGTTACCTCGGTGTGACAAGGGACGTAAACTGTTTATCAGGAGCGTCAGACAAGTTGGCTTTTGAAATATTTCAGCTGCTATCAGTTCTTCGTCATGACTTTAGCCAAACAAGTCATGACCGCGTCGGGTGTTATTCCGTACAGGGTGTGAATGCAAATTCTCTTTTGGAAATTCGGTTTGCTGTTTCATTAAAATATAAAACAATACAATTGACCCAAACAGAAAAAGAAAATCTTGTAAGGGCTTGAATAATTTCAGCTCAAAAACGAAATCCTTAGCGATGACGCAAGAGCTGTTAACATAAAGTCTTCGAGCTTTACAAACTGCTCATTCCTGCAACTACAAGCAAATAAAGCAACTTAACTCAGAAATCTTTGTCGTGAAGTTTAGATAGTTCCAAGCACAACTACACAAGCATACACGGGATTGTTCTTTTCAGATGACAGGTGCTTTAACAGATTCATCCATGTGGTCTTTAATTGAAATTTAACAACCCTTATAAAATATAAAATTAAAAATAATTGAGAAAAACTGTGAAAACAATTTTTTTAAATAGTCAAGGGGGAAACAACACGAAAATACTTTTCAAAAAGGCCGTTACATTGGACTTGCAGGCTTCATTATTTGATTTATTAGAAAGTTTCCACCAGTCATGGAGTTTCTTCTAAACATTGGAAACTAGTCAAACCCACTGTGAAATTCAACTGAGAGACAGTGACGAAAAAGTCGAGAGGTACCGGTAAATAAGGGGCGGATTGACTTCAACAATCTGTCTGAGGTCATCGTCGAACAAATCCCATGTAGGTGTCCTCAAAATCAAGTCTATTTACCAGCAACGACATCCATTACTTCAGTCACATGGCGGAGGAAGTCTGCGATTGCACCAGCCAGGTTAGGAGTGTGGACGGTAACAGAACTAGAGCACATAGGCTGACACACAGACTTTGCATCCTGTTTACATCAAATAAAGTAAAAATATACATAAGACGAGTGTCGATTTGAAACGTGAGATGTTGTTCCGTGCCGTGCTTTGCTTTTATTGAATGAAGTCGCATTAATATAATCATAATAACCTCTTAAATATGCATATAAGAAGTATCATTCAGCCGGGAAACGCCATTCGGCCACATGTTCACCGACTCAACATTACTGTACCGCATTATAAAACTGAAGTTTTACAGTAAGCCCAAGTATTTCCAGCTACTTACCAAGACAGTTCCGAGTGCCATGGCGAGCTTGTTCATTTCCCGCACGTACTGACGGCAGATTTGCCGAACACACGGAGACGCTGCCAGATCACAGTAGAAGTTCAAATACACGTCGGCAGTCATCTATGATAACGATATACAACAAGATTAGGTTTATATGTCGCTTCTAAACAACTTATTCATATTGAGTCGCATTTATGAAAAGATGTGTTTCCTACTCCATTGTAAAAAACATTATGAATTTATAAAAAAAATATTACCGTTGGTTACATTTACATGAATGGCATCGAAATCAAACACATGCTCCCTATTGGCACTGATTCAGTCGCGTTGTAAAATCGGGACTGTGAAAGGAAGTCTTTTGAATATATCCAAATTAGCGCATTAGCTTCAACAAAGATTTCTTGCTCTTGTGCGTCCCATTCATTCCATTCAACATTTACTTACAATGAGCTGCTTGTTAAGAAGCATTTCTTTCAGCCAGACCACTGTTCCAGTGCAGACTCCACACACTGGGCCATCTTCGTTAAGCACACATGTATCTCCTTCTCTAAGCTGGACGGCTTTCGGTTGGCAACTTGGCAGGCTGCTGTTTCTTGCCGATGGGCAGATGTATCCACAGTATTTACGAGTGTCGTCCTATCATTAACAGAAAATACGGGCGATTCACAACAGTGTGCTTCCGAAAGTTTGCGACGCGTTGGCTAATCACAATGCGCAATGTCTGTCGACCCTTTTCAGACACGCATCGGATCGTCAGATTTCGTGCATTATGATTGGTTAGTGTGTTGGAAACTCTTGGAGGCGCGTGTATTAAATGTATCAAAGCCTCTGTGCGTACCCTCTCTACGGGAAATTTAACACAAGCTAGATCGACTATCTGAAGGATTGATGCAATGAGTGTGTCAGAGATGCAGATTTTATGCAACATTTTACTCCTCCTTCATAGATTGAAATTGCTCGATTTCTCATTTTACTTAAGTGCGCACTTTTCCCTGTCAGTAGAAAGTAATTCGGTCAGTTTGTCTGTTCATCTGTCCATCCGTTCGTTTGTTCTTCATTTGTGGTTATTTTTTTTTGGGGGGGGGAGCGGGTCGTCTTAAAATGACACATTTGCATAAATTATGAAACGTACCAAGTACATTGACACAAACAGCTTAACGTGGCCATATATTTCGTTGAAGTGGTCGACACAAGCCCCATGCTCTGGTTGTCCTTTGGGGACGAAAGGGCAGGTACAAAGTTTGCAGTACTCAATGTTGGTGCGCTGTGGATGCATGTGAAGAAACCAATATTTCAACATCAATTATTATATTTTCAAACCTTATGAAAAAAAAACACCCCGATCGATTGTTGAAACTTCCTATCAGTTTTTCGAAATGCCAGTGATTTTGAAATACAAATGGCACCATTAGTTCCAATCTGGACAGCATAAACCGAGAAGGGGCCCCTCTCACGAATCCTGGTTGTCAAATCAGCCGCTGTAAGGCCCAAACCATAATTTCCCTGAACAGACATAATTATGGAAAACATCGAATCTAACTTTCTATTTACACTATAATAAAAACAGTTTAATTTTTTTTAGAGTGTTTTCACTTATTTCTACTCACGACAAACGCTGCGTTCATGAGTGAATCCTTCATGAACTGGTAAGTTTGCACACATATTTTGCAGCCTGCAGGGTCATCGTTACAGTCTTTGGATACCGGATAATCTGTTTTCCCAGGAGAAAAAAACAACAACCAATGAAATCGACACAAAATAAATACAGAGGAATAAAAAGACAAAATTTTTAACTGCTGTAAAAGTAAGCTGACACGTTTACACGTACATTCGACGTTGCTGAGTAAACCAATGCACGACAGATACCCAGCAAACACACGTCCACGTCACACTGTAGGAAACCTGCTTTCATGGTTATTTTTTATTTCTGTTTTGAAGGTTGAAATGAATGAAAGTGAAACATAAACAATTTATGGAAGATTATAAATTGTACGCAATACATTTCCCCAACAAGGAAACGCAGATCATGAGTAAAAAGTGAGAATTTTGATTTTAACTCATGCAGAGGTAACATTTCATCGACTTTTGTATTGTGGTGCAAAACATTGAGGAGCAGTGTGGATAATATTCCCAGAAGATAGAGTATTTCTGGGAAGACTAATCTGGTAGACCCGTTGTTGGCTTCAAAATGTTCTTTCAATGAATGAGATATGAAAAACAGCGCGGCACGCGCAAAGCCAGTAGTAAGAAAAAACAGGAGATACATGACAATATATCAGAAGAAATAGGCCCACCTTTCCCAAAGACAGAGACTGCCACTGTTGCCAACAGTACAACCACCAAGGTGCGGAACATTGTGCTGAATTTGTCGATCAGGCAAGGAAACACAGACGAGAAAGTGCAAATTGCAACCAAGATGCCCAGGCCGAGACTACTGAAGAAATGTCGCTTCGCTTTCCTTTTTATAACCTCCACCTATACGAATGTATTAGCCACTAAGATCAGAGCTCTGTAGCTCTGCAAACGGGCAAAAATATCGCACTGTTGAACGGTGCACCACCATTTCCAAATAATCATAGGTTATGTAAATAACCTATTTTAATATTCATTATGAAACGTTGAACTTTTTAAGTGAAAGTCACATGCAAGGATTTCAATCTTGCCACCCGTCTGTACACCCTATTATTCATTAAAGCTTTCATCCTGAAAACATTCGATAAGTGGGTTTTGGTCAGAGTGGCAAGAATGGCAATTAAGTACTGATTACATTGCTCTTCTCAGTAAGCCATTACAGCCATTACCGTTTGTCACACTGAAAAGATTTCGACAAGGTAATTGTAGATTTATTGAGCCAGAGGACAAGATAGTCACATTGGAAACAGTTTATGTTGGGTTGTGATCATTTGAAAACCAGCCTTTGTCTGGTAAAACTGACAAGAAACTGATTCACTTTAATATTGATATTTATTGATTTTTAAGCTGATTTAACTTATTCCGTTTAACGTCGGACAGTTAACTGCAGCTCCTGTTGCCCTGTGAATTCCAGCCAACGGTCAAACCTTGACTAGCTCGATGGTCGAGTGGTGATGGGTTGACGTTGGTAATCGGAGCTAGCGCTTACATGCTCTAGGAACCATTGAAAACTTATGGTTGGTAAGCCCAACATGTTCACTCCCCATACACACTCCAGACTATTGTTACCTAACACGTTCCCTACCTGTCTGAAAATAATTCCTGAGATTTCAATCAATTAGTGAGCAACAATGGTGGGAAAGGGCGCTCTCCGTTCCATATGTAGCTTCAAATGTGAAAACCTGCCTAGATGCATTGTAATTGTTGTTTACAAACACATAGGCCAAAAAAAGTTTATTTTTTCAACATGGCAATGTTTCGAAGAAGAAAAAGCAAAACCTGTTGCTCCATGCCGTCTTCTTGTCACCATCTTCGTCTCCCAATCCCTATTCTATCTAGCTGGGCAGAAATGGGCTACTTTGCCTACATTGACAGCGGCTCACGTGCCCTCACTCTTCAAATACCGCTTTTTTTACATCTATTCTTTTCAACCACTGTCCTACCAGACCTAAAATCCACCAGTCAACAGAAATTACTCAGATTGCAATCACACCCACATCAACCTAATTCAGCCGTCGTGGTCTCTGATAGATTTTGAGTGATTTGCCTGATTTTTTTTTCGGGAGTTGGGCAAAACCTACATAGGAGTTTCTGTATGTAAACTTTTCACAGCCTTTCTGAAAAATGAGGTTGTAAAATCTGGGAGACATTTACAAGCCTGCTATGGAAGGAAAATGAGGTCCTCCCAAAGCAGGATCGAGTTAAGATTTTAGGCTAAACTCGGTGCTTCAAGTCATCTTCGGAAATTTGAAAGTTTGAAAACCCCAATGTGAAACAAAATGAGATAGAAATCTTGCTCTACGACGCAATGATCTGGGTCTCCTCAGCGAAACAATCTAAACCCCTGAAGTAAAAAGCAGTATAGCAGTAAAGCTCGACTTGTTTTCTTTCACATACCGTGTGTCATAACGAAAAACCAAGAAATAAAATCGTTTTCGTCGACAAGACTTTTTCATCAACGAGTGCACGAAGGCACTCTTTATCAGAGAAAGATAAGAATAGTACAAAAACCTTTAACATCACTCATCAACGATGTTTGGAAGAAATCTTGCCCACTGCAGCAGCTTTAAAAAATATACAGAGATGTTTACATGATGGTAACTACCATGTCATATGCTTTAAAAAAATGGAAACTTGTAAATCGTTTATGTTTTTAAGTAAAAATCTTTGGAAGCTGTACACGTTCAAAAGTTTTTTCAACTTCTTACAAGAGCTTACAATGTAAAACGTTCATGCAGTATAGATCGTAAAGAATTTTTCAACGTTTGGCATCAGAACCTAAAAGTTTCCACCTTGAAACTAAACATTTAGGTCGAGTCTCTCACTTTAGTTGCCCTTAGAAAACACCACACAGTTGCAAGCACAGATGGCTGGACGAAATCCACAGATTTCCATCGACAATGTGGAAAGAGAAGACTTCATCATCAAGTCAGCCAAACAAGAAAAGGAAATTGTTAATATTTTTTCTTACTTCTTAAACGTTGCCAATATTACAGAGTTTGGAGAAAAATCAAACACGTGTTCAGGTTTTAAAATCCAGTTTGGCGCTGGACTTTCCTGTTCAAATGGGAGTAATATATTTTATAGAGACAGTGTTATTAGCGCTCTGCTTTGGATTTCCTTTAGAGTGGTCATTTCGTTCCCTCTTTTTTATCAAAATTTGATGGGATGTCAATGAAAAACATTATTCAAAGAATGTTCCATTCATTTATTAATTTCCTAGTTTGTCACATATCTAGTGAAATAATTGAATGCCCGCTGTTAGTGTGGAAGGCATGAGTTTGTAGTAAGCTTTCATAAGACCTTGCAGAACACCTTCCATATCTGTTGCCGAACATCCTTTATCTGTCGGTGGCGTTGTGTACTCTTCCTTCGCTGCAAAATATCCTTAAGTGGTACTAGAATGCGATATTTATTTGTGTGTATCTGAGCATGAAAGATAATGTTGAAAATACTTCACATTTCAGTCAGGGGAGCCAGCGATACGTCAGTGGTACGAAAAAGGAAAAAGATAATTGTATAAATATATATGGACAGCATTTCAAAGTTAAGGTAGACCGCGGTTTGTAATGCACTGGTCGTAATGTGCTGTTTTATTCTTTAAGGAGAAATGGGACGAAGTCATACCGTAAAGTGTTGGTAAGAAATACATCATGTCAGGTTTTCCGGGTAACACCGCGTTTAGGGATACCCTTGTCCAGTGATTTTATTCTCATATCATTCAGCTCAGTCTGAATAATGTTGGTGAAGCAAACCTTAAACGGTATAGAAAATCAATAAAGGATAATAATTGACTAGAATATATTGTAATAACTCCCTCTTCTAGGCTAATATGAAAAACAGTCCTCGATTAGCGAGGTAATCTGGTATCAAATGATTTCGCACTTGAACTTAAATCACTGAAGAGAATCATCATGCCCCCCAACGTTATATTAATCCAAAATCACACTCAATATATTGAGCGCCCTAAGTGCTATTTGAATGAATCTTCAATACACAAGCTCTTTCAAAATCAGACACAACAGTGCGACTTGAGAACAACACCAAAGTTGTCTTTAAATCTCTTCCCGTCACGAACCTCAAATTGTATAGCCACGATAATTTACATAAGTTTAATCTGACACCCGTGTCATACCGGCGTTCTAGAGTCGCGCCAAACAAATTTAAAGGCATATTTTGAATTCAAAACGGCAAAATCTCGATGTCTCAAACAACCAAGAGCAACCAGACATACCAGCAGGCGAAGGATCGACACTTTGGGGCGCTTGGAACGACAACAGGGCAACTGGGTCTCAGGCGGCACTCTTTTCACGGGCCGAGCCCAAGGTAAATGTGTGTATCAAGTTCGTCTGTTTGAAACCCAAATTTCATTTGGTCGACCCGAGTCGCTCTTAATTCTACTTGGTTCGGCGCAACCCTAAAGCCTCTGTCTGAAACTGGTGTTACAATTGCGGCGATGAGGTGCAACCTCGTATGCCAAAGAAAAAAAATGCGACGAAGATCCACAAATGCAAAGCCGATCCAAAAATGCGAAACAAAATTCAGACATGCGACGGCGGTTGCACATTACGGAATACCAGAATTTAGAACATCACAATGAGCTGAGTTCAAGAATATCGAGTTACGTTTTCATAATTTTCAGTCAGACAGCTTTGAAAGTTCGAAAACCGCATTACGAAACAAAACTCCCACGTAATGGAGACCTTTGACTTTGATGCAGGCATAGTTCAGTTCAAAGGGGCCTGATTGATGTGAAACAGGTGGTGCTTGCAAGCATTCGCCTCGCTCTGGATATGGATATACCATGTTCCCGGCAAAAGGGCGTCAGCGCGCTTACGACCTTTTGCTTTTCACACGACGACACATGGCTAATGCATTTACCGGTAACGGCTTAAAGTCGACTTGATCTATGCATCACAAAGAAGGCACTGTGTTTAAATTATTTCTTTGCTTGCTAGCTACATGCCAGGCACACAGAAAGGTTTCCGAACTTAACACCAAAGTTCACTCCCAGTGCAGGTGGATTTATCATTAATCACAGTGATCTTTTTCTGCCTCTAGGGATAGGAGTTTTACAAGTTATGACCGGTGTCCCACGGTCGATGGAAAAAGGTTCTTCCCCCCGGAATCACTGTGTCTGTAGAGGTACAAGCATGGTAGGTCGGACAGCATAGTATTTCATGGACAATGAGAGATGTGAAGGCTACACTGGTAAACCAGACAAAAGAATTGAAAAATGTTCTGATTACAAGTTACATATTCGGTACGTATACAAACCCCTCACTATGAATTATAAATATTATTTTCTTGGCTGATGGTAAGGCCCGACAAAAATACCCCCCAAAAGTTCTTAGCATCACATCAATGACCAAGTTATTGATACCTGGCCTGATTATACAGTCACGAGGCACGTTTAAGGATCCCTCGATGCTGCAATATGTCCACGACGGACTGGCGTTAGACGTCCTAAAGCTATCCGGACGTACTGCGTTAGACATCCTAAAGCTATCCAAAAAACCTAAATATAAACGTCTACATATTTTTACTTCATGACAACATCATGACAAAGGACATGGTAGAAGAAAAGTGTTATTTGGGTGTGATCCCTGGCAACACGGTGTTTCAGGTTTAATGGTTTTTTGCTAGCGCCACTCGAACAGAGATATTGACAAATGGGAAGAACCATAAACATAGGGCTCGATAGCTCAGTTTGTAGAGCACTGGTACCGTGTTCCAGAGGTCGCAGTTTACAATCTCCCTCCAGTCAATTTCTATATTCATCTTTACTATTATTTATAAGCACCTATTCAGTTTCCCTATGTAGTTTGTTCCATAAGACAAATGAAAAGAGAAGAAACAGAGGGACGGGGAGGGATGGAGAACAAAAAAGGGGGGTCATAATGCCAGAAATTGAACCACAGAACGCCCAGAATAAAAAATGCCCCGGACAATACGCTAAAACCGGGCTAAGCCCTACGCACTCGCCGGACTTTAACAATTGCTGCTTTCGTTCATGCCTCCCCCCGAAAATCCGAGATCACGCCTCCCCCTTTACGGAAAATCCTGGATCCGTCCCAGATGAATGCTAATGAAATTACATTCCTTAATATTCAAAAGATACCTCTGCTTTCATCTGGGCCCCAGCAACCTCCATGAAATATTGCAACACCAGAACAAAGGAATATCAAATCAAAAGATACATGAATCAAATGTGAAAATGGAATTGAATATACTGAAAAGACACATTTACAAACTAAAACTTTGGCCGCCTGTCTCAGAGACAGACACAGGGCATATTCGTATTTCTGGGGTTTTCAATAAAGGGTTTTTATTTTACGAACTGGTGTAAAAACACTAGAATTAAAAGCTCTCAAAGCAGTCTGTCTTCCCTATCTACCTGCATACAAGTTTTCAACTCAATTGGACATGTACATTGTAGACAAAATAGTGCTTTATGCTTTTTGTCATGTGACTTTTCGCCTTATGTCAATGTGATCAGTACTTCAGGAGAAATAATTATTAAAAGGGTGGACCTTGAACGTCTTGTGACTTTTTAACTGATGACTCCAACATCACATGATTTCTAGCTATAGCCTATGCAAGGTTTCAACCCGATTGATCACGTAGTTCAGAGGATAACAGGTTTTGAAATTTCAACCTTTTTCTGTGATGATGTCATTATGGCGATTACATGAATGTCCTGACTTCGATCTCTCTAGGTTTTAGACTGCGGTTGCACCTAATGTAAAGTCAATGCGATCGATAATTAGTGCCAGAGTTTAGCTAACATAGCCTAAAAAAAATGCACCTTTAATCTCACGTAAAGTGACCCCTGAGGTCACCATTTGTGATGACCATTCGTCAATCAGATTTATAAAAGTGACTAAAATGTGCCTTGAAATTCGTACACAGAGGCAATGAGCAAAATGACCATTCAAAGGTAAGTAAAAAAATGTTAAAGAAATTAAAAAGAAAAAAAATTAAAGAAATTAAATATCGACCCAGGTGGTGCCTTAAAAACGTCTGCAAAGTCAGTGGGATAAAAAAAGTGAAATGATAATTAAAAAAAACTTGATGAGATCATCAAAACATGCCAAAGGGACAATTTGCAACTCCAAGGGATAGAGAAAAGAAAATGAGGAAAGGAACAAGGGAGGAAAAACTGTCATCTGTAATCCAGAACTGCGTTTTTATGTTCTGAGAAAGAGTAACGACGTCTCAACACCCCTCTACTCTCCTGCTTTGTAGCTTTGCCTTCCTCTCTTGGAATAACTCCTAACCACGCAAACAAAGAAGAATAAAAAGTCCAGGAACTATTTGGTATCATTTGGTTCTGTTGACTTTGGAGTATAACTGTACCGATACACCTGTACTTTCCATGGAAATCTCAAGGGTGACGAGTTTACCCGATGCGCACCTGATACCGCCATCGTCGATCTTAGGGTCGGCCAAACTAAGAAATGTGGGCTCTGAGGAGAAGCAGCTATTATCATACCACACTTCAGGCGTTGCACTGTTTGTGTCTACATTTATTTAGCAAGTGGATTTCAACAAATATTTTTAATCATGATGCTTTTGAGCCGTTAAAGAACAATTATAATTGTGGCAGAGCGGTTTTAAGCAAAACAACAACAAAAAACAAACAAACAAACAAACAAACAAAACAAAAACAACGCAAAAACAACAACAAATAGAGATGTGGACGTGACAAACAACCACACAGCTGTTTCGGATTTGGAAGCTTCTCAACATGTCAATTCGTGTTACTTGCAATGTTAAGATATAAGATATATAAACTGCCAAGGTTGAAATTGCTTCGAGAGATGCATCTTTAATAATACTCGGCTTATCACCTCATGACACTTATCACCGTCATCCTACCATGATGTCAATTTCCGTCTGTATCACTTCCCTTTCTAGTTGGGTGCTAATATTAAGCCCAAGGGAATACATACTTTAGGAGAAAATATAGAGCTTTTCAGAATGCATATTGAATGTCACGTGACTTATCTCCTGATGAAGTAATCATCCAATGTCAATGTCAATTTTCGTTACAAACAGCTTCTTTTCTAGGAATGTGCAAAGTTTGTACCCAATAGAACATATACTTCGGGAGATACTGTGCTTTGAAGTGTGCACCTTCAATGTCATTTGACTTTTCAATTGATGACGTTATCATCCAATCACGTTTCCCTTCTGAGCTTCGTGCAAAGTTTAAACCCCATCGGACATGTACTTCAGAAGATATACATGTAGGGCTTTGATGTTTGCACCTTTAATGTCATGTCACGTGACCCCCTGATGACGCCGTCATGATGTCTTGTTCCGGGGCCCTGTCTTTGTGGCTGGCTATTAGAGAGTTCATCTAATTTGACCCCAGTCAGATTGATATCAATGCCAAAGTCTGGCTGTCGAAAAACGTGTACAAACCCATGGGGAAATTAAATATTCAACATTCAAAAACAAGCCACGTGACGATAACATCATGACATATTTCTTGTAGGACCATCCGTGGATAATTTTCTAAAGGTATGGCAAGAATTCACATTTATTAAACAACCAAAGTCGAATATGGATGAAAACACGTGTACAAACTCTATGGGCAAGAGTCTGAAAAGGGGGAAAACGAGAGCTTCCGTCTATTTGCAACAGAACACGGCGTTTTCGCATTTCTACATTTTGACAAAAATGCACAAGACTAATGTGAACATTTACTATTATTCAGTAGTTCATATATAGAACTATAAAAGTCTGTGTGATGTGGTTTAAAGCGCATAAAGCATGCCCTTGTAATGTCACATGACTTTTCAACTGATGACGTCATCACCACATCAGGTAAATTTTCTTTTATTATACCTCATACATATTCACGACGGATCGCCGAACTCTCATTAGTGCGTTTAGTTTCGCTGTTTGCCAGGCGCACAAGCCAATCGTTCGCACTGGGGTAAATACGCATGTGTTAGTTAAAAATGTATGCGCAGTAGCAGAAAATCTAGGAACTGTCGCCCAGGTGTATCGTGCACTAGTGGTAGCGGTAATGAGTTCACACACTAATTTGTCAACTCCCAGTACTCCGGGGAACTAACATCGACTGTCCAACCTCAAACCATGTAACAAGCAAGTGGCGGTATTGGGAATTCAAAAACTAATTTTCAACTCCCAGTACTCCGGGGATCTAACATCGATCGTCCCACCTCAAACCATGTAACAAGCAGGTGAGACGATCATCAGTAACTTCAAGTGTGGCAACCCTAAGAAGGCTTGGCGGAGAATTCGTACAGTCACATGATGCAGGAAAAAAACAATGGGTGTATGTTCCTGTTGAAATTAATCCGACTTTTGCAAATGATCTCAATTCTTTCTTTGCTCGCTTTGACGTCAACGACTTCAAGGATGAACCGAGTACATTATATATACTCTCTGTAAAAGGGAAAGTACATCCAGCAATAATGTTTTAAAACTGGATGTTTATAATGTAACGAAGTTAAAAAAGAGGCAAGGCAAACAAAGCCACAGGGCCGGATCAGAATTCAGGTTATCTTTTAAATGTCTGTTCAGAAGAGCTGGCTCCAGTCTTTCACAATTTATTTGAATGTTACTTCATTGTTGTACTTTGCCGGGAATTTGAAAAATGCCTGTTCTTATTCCTGTGCCTGCAGTAATTAAACCATGTACTTTAAATGATTACCGAGCGATTACTCTTACTCCTTGAAAGGTTTTGAATATAGAAGGGTCTTCTGCTTCATCAAACAAAGATGCTCATTGATCATTTTCAGTTTGCTTACTTTGCAAAAGGCGGGGTTAAACATGCTATCATTACAATGTTTCATGGGATTTATATGCACTTAAATAAACCCGGAGCCGATGTAAGAATTGTGTTTGTTGATTTCTCATCGGCCTTTAATACTATGCAGCCTCAAGTTTTATTTAGCAAATGGATAGTCATGAATATCAATCCTAAATTGTCGTTATGGATAAGTGATTTCCTATCTGAGAGAACAAAACCGGTGAAGGTTATGCAGTCCCTCTTAGACAGCGTTTACTGTAACACTGGATCCCTCCAGGGTTGTGAATTGTCTCCATTGCTATTTGCAATACATACAAGTGATCTGAGATGAATAATACATAATGTGTTGTTCAGTATGGCCACGATACCTCGTTAACAGGCTTTATCACTATAACAACAATGAAAGTGAATATAGGGATGAGGTAAATCATTTTATCAAATGTTGTGAGGAGAGTTTTTTGGTGATCGATGTTCGTAAGACGGAGGATATGATTTTTGACTTCTGTAAGGTAAAGGGTGATATCACACCTCTGAGGATTAAAGATGAGGTAGTTGAAATTGTCGCAGAATGGAAGTGGATCTTATATTGAAGGGTAACAAAATTTGGAAACATTGAGTTCACATGAAGTATTTCCAAATAATAATTAAATACATAACCATTTCAAAAAGTCGTAAATTTAATATTTACCCCATTAATTGTGACCCCAAAATGAATTAAAAGGTCCTGCGTTTCCCCGCCCATAAAAATCCCATTTTGGTCGTTCCCGCTCCCAGGTTGATTGGATGACCTCTTCGCCAGAACGCTGACATGTACATGTAGAGTGTATATGTACATGTACAGTGCAATGCGCACAGTACATGCAGCATCGCACGCTTGCAATAGACGGCGTTGTGTTTGATGTAGCTTGGCAAACAGGGCAAACACTGTTTCACTGAGTTTACGAAATACACGGTAGGACTGTGTCTTTTAATTTCTACTTTGCAGCACAAGCTCTGCATTTGTCAAAATTCATTTGCAAATTTTGCATTAGCAACTTGTCAACTTCGAACTACCACAGATGGGCTTGTTGTTTCCAGAAGTGTGACAAATGAGTGTTCAACACAAGCCGGGGTCTAACTTGTTTTTGTTATTTTTAAGAGTTCGAGTTTAATGATGAGGACTGTGAAAAAGCATGTTCTTACTTCACTTTAGATAATAAAATGGGAAGCCATCTATTAAGGATGTTCGCTTAAATTGTTAGTTTAAGGATGGCAAGGCAAAAATAGACGGTTTCAAAATACAGAATTTTATTTACACGTTTTGAGGGTTCAACTGTCCAGGTCTGATTTCAATTAAATGGTTCAAATTCTTTATTTTTTATTTTATTTACAAGTAATTTCACATTCCCCGAATGACAGGCCGGTGTGCGGCAGTGGATTTGGCCTTCCAGACTGCACCTACTAATTAACAGTGTGTGGAGTAAAGATCGAAACTCTACTGTAAAGCATTCGAGTCGCCACAAAAACAAATGCCGAGTTACATGTACAGTGTACAATATCACACGTACACTTCAGGTGAAACTTTCACAATCAAGGTGGGAAATAAACTCTCCAATATCACTCATTCTGCGATTTGCTATGACCCCAATATTCATCTAGTCATTTCAGATGCTATGAAATCCTAGATTGAGATGGCGAAGAGACTACAAATCAGCTATTACAAAGTCAAAAGTTAGTTTTTGTGCGACATTTTGATTACAAGATACTCATACGATAGTGCCCACACTGGAAAGGAAGAGTACACTCGCCCACCGCACTATCTTCGCGGAAATTTGTTTCACATTTCTAAAGGCTTGGTAGCGTAATAGCTGTACGCTTCAATAGCTGATTTGTTGTGTCCTCACCTTGCAATCTATGATTCCATTTTGTGTGACCCGACTTGATGAATACTGAGGTCATAGCAGAACGCTGAATGGGTGATCTTGGAGTGAAAATCCACTGTCTTGATTGTATAAGTTTCTCGTGAAGCGTACATGTGATATTAACTGTTCCCTCTACATTGTGCTTCAGCTCTTTGTGTGGCAACGCGCATGATTTACACTAGGGCTTCGATCTTCACTCAAAGCACTATTCATTAGCCTATTAGGTGCTGTCTGGGAGGCCAAGTCCACGGTCGCACACCTGCCCTTCGGGGAATTCGAGGAACATGGAATTTCATATAAAAAATAAACAAATAACAAGAGATTTGAATCGTAATTAATAGATGGCCTATCATTACAGAAGAAACCCTGTACCCCTTACATGGAGCTATACTAACCTGGAGGGCCATGCTGATGATATGTCTCAAAAAAGTTTCAAAACGAGAAAAAAATGTTGTTAAATTATGCATTATGAAAGTCACCCTGTATATGAAGCGAAGAGGTTTCGGCTTTTTTTGTATGCCACCAGACATAGGTTGACTCTCCAACCGTATGGAAGTTTCAGCTCTTCTTATCGCAACAGTTACAATACAGACGGAATATGATATAATTGATGGCAAGCATATATATATATATGCCAAAATTTTCTGATCTCATATGGAGACCTTAACTACATCTGTAAGACTTAGACCATGGACACCGAGAACTAGAAAGTGAATAGCAAAAAAGTGGTTTTAAGACTAAACTGAAGACCAACATCACTGACTTAAATTACGAAAATATTCAATTGATTGTGGCCCTCTGTGCCCTGACAATTTGTCCTGGCAGGTTTGTGCACTGTACACTGTGGTTGAACCCTTCCCTGCGTATGTATGATTTTTATTTCCACTAATTCGTTATACGGGGATTCTGGTCACGCCGGGTCTTATAATTCCGTTATTATTATTTTTTGAGCATAGGTTTTCTTCTAAATGGTTTAATTTCTTACATGGATGTCCTCTGCACCCTCAAACCAATAAATTAAAAAACAAACAAACACCCCAACACCCCAACAAACAAAGAAACAAACACCCTAACAAACAACCAAAAAACAACCCCCCCAACAAAAAAAAAGGGAAAGGTAGTGAGCTTTGAACCTACAGCTTGACTCCCAGTTGTCGAAAAACAGGACGATTTCCATCTGGAGGATGTTTGTACACAGTTGAATGGCACTTGGCCAGGGACCAGCTGGATTTGTATTCGCCAGCAAAATACATACATAATCGCGTACCATGACTTTGCAGGTTGAGAACGATCTGAGGGAACAGCCACACAACGAATAGTGCTTTTCTTAGGAATACCCGAAAAACATGATTGAATGGGAAAGCGGGAGTCACTGGGAAAAGGCAACTTGTTGAATTGCTATATACTTTTAATCACAAAAATGCTGAGCTAAAGAGGGACCCATAGCAAGTGAGGAACTTGCTTCATTGAACTAAAACCCCTCAAATAAAGAAAAAAATCACTGTAATTTTATTTTTAAAATTCAATTAATTGAAAAAAATAAGTGAAACGAAGTCACATGATTTCTTTTTGCCATTTTCCCTTTCCTTTCGTGCTTTTTTGCAATGAAATACAAATGCATAGTGATCTCGATTCCAAACTGAGGTGATCATCTCTTTAAATTGATCATTGTTTTTCAATTTTAATTCCGTTATTATTTTTTTGAAGCATAGGTTTTCTTCTAAATGGTTTTAATTTCTTGCGTGGATGTCCTCTGCACCCTCAAACCATTAACTTAAAAAACAAACAAACAACCCAACAAACAACCAAAAAACACCCTCCCCCAACAAAAAAAACAGAGAAAGGTCGTGAGCTTTGAACCTACAGCTTGACTCCCAGTTGTTGTCGAAAAAAGGACGATTTCCATCTGGAGGATGTTTGTACACAGTGGAATGGCACTTGGCCAGGGACCGGCTGGATATTCGCCAGCAAAATACATACATAATCGCGTACCATGACTTCGCAGGTTGCGAACGATCTGAGGGAACAGCCACACAACGAATAGTGCTTTTCTTAGGAATACCCGAAAAACATGATTGAATGGGAAAGCGGGAGTCCCTGGGAAAAGGCAACTTGTTGAATTGCTGTATACTTTTAATCACAAAAATGCTGAGCTAAAGAGGGACCCATAGCAAGTGAGGAACTTGCTTCATTTAATTAAAACCCCTCAAATAAAGAATATATAGAATAGAATATCTCAAAGACCCAGGCAGTTAACTTCCTGGCAACGATTTACACAATTGCATCATTTTGGGGCCCAAACAATCTCCTTTTTTCTAAAAGATGTTGGGAGCACGTTTAATGGCAATGAGCTGACCAGAAATTCTCACTGGAATTAGTGGACTGCGCCCACTAGTGCATGCTATTCGATCTTTGTACGCTGTAGCCATGGGCATGCAGAGCCTCGAACTGACAGCTTTTGAAATATTGTCCAATCGTATAGTATAGATGGTAGAATAACTAACGCAGCATGCCCAAATCTACTAAACAACATACACGGACAAAGCTGACAGATCGAGACTCTGCATGCCTATAGCGGCAGTGTGCAAAGAGCTAATAGATAGCAGGTCTTGTTGCTGTTGTTGTTCTTTTTCATGGATGTTTTCTAACTTTGTGTTTTCATTAAGAGTGGGTTATTGAAGAAATTGTTTTTAATCAAGTGTAATTAGACAAAGCGTCACGACTTAATATCAGCATTGTCTCCAGGAAATAAGTAACATCAGCAACAACTTTGTTTTAGCTTTCAGCTCTAATTTCTTTTCCTTCTAATAATTATATAATAGAATTAATTTTGTTCCCCCACTTTTTGAAATCCTAAGTCCCCCAGAATTAGGTCAAACAATTTCTCAGAATTGTGTGGGTTGCTTGGCAGCGCGTGTGGGCAGTTGGTGGCAGAATTTGCAACCAACCATAAGAGTCCTTGAGAAGGAGCGGATAACTTCCCTAGCCAGTGACCTTCCACTTCACTTGGCTACTGTCTCTCTGTGATTTCTCCTTCCATTGCACCTGCCATACTTACAAATTCGTTCCTGTCCTGCTCCAGGCAAAGACATCACCAGAGTTAGGCAATTGAGCTACACATGCATACGTTGCTGGACAGTTGGTGGTGTGGACCAGAGCCACATTCCTTGTTAATACCAACACCTAGTGCGGTGCTTTACAATCTATACATGTAGGCATCTGATTTATGAACCTTCCCTAGAGAGACATCCGTCAGCCACTGATGGCCATTTTTGTAATTTCAGAATTAAAAAAAAAAAAAAAAAAATTAAGGCCAATTGCGATGACTTTCCATCTAATCCTACCTCTAGCCATGCTGAACAACCTAGTTTAGTCACCTTTAAGGTAGGGACTTCCCCGTTGCTGGTATAGATTTCGCCAGCGCTGGCCTCTAGCCAAGTGCAATGGGACTGTGTGTTAATCTCTTTGCCAGGTGGCCTTATTGGATTGTTTACAGAAACGTTAGTGGAGCAAGCCAAGGCCATGAGTTATGTCATGTTCGGTTTATTTGACGAGTCCTTAAGCTGTCTAGATAGCTGTCTGGGTAGTTTCATTGTATGGGGGGGGTGTTAAATTTATTGTTGATTTGGTGGGCCCTCCTCGTGACTGGAAAATGGGTACCATGACCGTACTCCGACCTTTTTTCTGCGTTTTTTTATTTGTAGGCGTTTGTAGGCAGTTGGTAACCCCTCTGATCAATTTTAATGCCATTAGAGGGGTCTGTGGGGTTTGAGGGGCATGATTATACCATAGAGCTACAATCTCTATGATTATACATAGCCACCTACCATGGATGGACGTTGCTGCTTAACAGTACAAATGGGTCCTCCTCCGAGTCAGGGTAAGCAGAATCAAGCTTGATCACTGAAAATGCTTCTTAGAAACATCTGCTCTTCTTTCAAGGCTCTAAATAAAGTTTTTAATCGGTATTGTGAAGTCCGAGTTGTTTTGTGGCATTCCTGGCTCCGGAGGATAAAGAACCAACTTCATAGATCTGGTTCCTGCCCCTCGAGCATAAAACAATCCACTAGTGCCTGCGTGGGATCAGATGGCGCCAAGACAATAACTGAAGGGTGTTTTTTTTTTTTTTCGTGAACAGCCATTTTGAATGACAGCAAGCAAAAGTGTGTATGAGTTTGGACGTCAACCCACACAATCCATCGGAATCCGCGTGCTTTACATTCACACAACCAATCCTGGTGATAATCGCAAGGATTTTGCATCCTTGTGAAATTTTGGAGGAGGTCAGGATACGTGTAACTATCAAACAGGAACCCTTGCAATTCGCTGACAGGGATACACTTTCAGACAACACTATTTGTCTGTGATAGTGACATTGATGCGATTTCAGTGCAAGGGACCTTGTTTACAGCGCACAGGTGAAGAGCCTTAAAATAAAAATTCACAACTCAAACGTGCTTGAAGGCTAAGAAAATCTGGCAAGCCGACAGCAATATTATATCAAAGAAAAATGATTCTCATTCGTGTGACTCTCCTCTGCAAGCCGTCCAATACGCCCCTGCCACTATTCCCTCTCATGCATATAAAAAAAGCGATCTGTTTGTAGCCTGTCCAGCTAGAGTGGGTTAGCGTCTGCAGTGTGACTGTTTCTGGCTGACTAGTTCTCAGGATGTTCCAGAAGCTGGTATGGTGGTACTGTGCATGTACATGTACATCTTCTTAGAAGCACAGGGAGCCATTTATTCTCCAGTGCTACCCGTGCCCTTGGTATACCTAGGAGATATTTTATGCATAGCTTATCACACTGCCTACACGAAAACATATGGATACAAGAAATGAATAAAACATTCTATTCCCAGAAGTGTCTTTACAGAATTATTTGCCTACTGGTTTGTATCACCACCAATCTCAAACGTTCAGTTCGCCTAACCTATATCTTATAAAGGCCTACATTTTAAATTCAAAGTGGTGAGGCCAGGTTCAACAGCGAAATAAAAGAAAAAAAGTGACACAGAAACGTCAATCAAATCTTCCAAAACATATATTACAATAACTGTCTACACATACACGGATAGGTTTGCACCAGATTTATCAGTGACAGGCTCATGCTTTTTGGTTTCTAGGCTGAGCTATAGTTGAAGAATTTCTTGATCTTGTCTATGGGTTCCTAGTTGATAACTCTTTCATCGCATTCTTGTTTCATTTTTTCCATGCCATTCGTGCACAATTTCAAGAGTTCTCGTCCAGATGGGTTTCGGCGATGCGGCACAAATCTTCTACATCCATTTCTGCAGGGTTTGCTTTGACCAGTATTTGCTTACCTAATAGCACTGTGCCAGGAACAATTCCAAGTCTGTCCAGATGGCAACAACCCTCAACATGTAGAAACAAAGAAAACAACTACAGAATTTAATTAATAATACACATGGCACAATTCAAAGTATCAATTATAGTTTCACACTACAAGTATCTATGGCTTCTCTTCAACATTCGTCTACAGCCAGAAACTGGTTTTCAAGAAAAAAAAGAACACAAACAACTAATATGGTTTCTGGATGGGTCCCATTTATCACCAGCTATCTTAAATTTTCCATTTGCTCAAGTTATCTCTAATATAAAGGAATTGAATTCAAGGTGGTGAACCCAGCTTCACTACTTTCAAATTCAACATAATATATATCTGAAATAAGTTGATGGTGACAGTATGTGCCTGATTAACTGCTCTTTCACATGTCACACACAGGTTGCTGCAGGCTAGGGTTAAACACAAACAGTACTCCATACAAACGGTGAGAGTTTTCAACCATCCATTAACTCTAGCTGAGAGTGGTTTCTTCTCTGGTTTACAAACCTACATGTAAGTCATTCTCATTCATCCCTAGAAGGGTTGAATTTTTTTTTCCATATTTGAGTTGAAAGTCGTCTTGTGTCATCTACAGCATGAGAATTAAAAATGTAGAAATGTAGCCTTTGATCAAAATTTAATTTCTTCACATTTTTAGTTTGGTAATGCAAAATTATTTCAAACTTAAACGACATGTTTCATATGGTCACTTCTTATTATTAGCGAAATCCAAAACACAAATGAGTATAGCTATATACTCAATGACCTCAGTTATTCATCAAAGCTCAAAATTGTTGATCTTTCCATTTTCCCTTGAAATTCATAGTGTTGTGAAATTACTCAACATGAATTGTTGATCGATTATTAGTTGATGATTATTGGTTATTTCTGGTATTTTTACCTGGCAGCGCGCTGTGCAATTATTAGTTCGCTCACCCCGCGTCTCCGCGTGCATTCACAGTGCATAGTTGAGTTACCGCTGCGCGCGCGCTATCAGAACCACATGTAAACAGCGCGCACTTTCTTGCTTGGTCGCGCTAGCGCCCTCTTGCCGTGAGCGTGAGGCACTGATGTTCGCTACACGGCACGCTGTTTTGTTCTACCTGATGTGACTTATTAGTAAATGTTATGATGGAATGTTTTGTTCTTAACACAATGTAAAAACATGGATTTCGGTTAACCCTTTCAGCACCCTTGTGCCAAAAAGGCACAAATGAAACACCCCCTTTGCATACCACGGTGCAAGATGAGCGCGAAAAATTGCAACCGCTTGTCTACCGACGTGCCATTCGGGAACAATCTAATCGGCAGGTTGAAAGCTTAAGGACGCCCTCACTTGAACACCGCTTCTGATTGGTTGCTCGACGGCAGGCGGATATTCTTTGCTGCGTTTAAAAGTTTAGCGAGGGAACACGATTGACTGCCAATTTTTTCACGCATCGGACATGTAATATACACAGCTAATGAACAATCACAGCCAAAACATGGAAAACGAAGAAGACATTTTGCTAGAATTTTTTGCTGACAGCGACTCCGTTGTCCTCAGATGCTAGCGGTATGGACAACGGTGAAGACGATTTCTAGGCAGCAGCAAAGCCCAATTATCTGCACGGGCGGAGCAAAGCCGGACCTTCATGGCGGAAACACGGGAAGACTATGGGATTCGATATCTGCCGTTGCCCGTCGTCCGCCGCCTTTTGCTTTTTGTTGTGTTCCAATTCTGCCATTTACGAGTTCCAAACATGCCATTTTCCGTCGCCCGCCGTGCGTCGTCCATCAAATTGGTTACATAGAGCCTGCAAAAGCTGGGATTTAACATATGACAATGTGATGATTCCATTCACTTTTAAGGATCTTTTTCTAACAGGCAAGTGCAAATCCCACCTGAAAAGCATATATTAGTCCCATAATTAAAGTCGATAATGCTGTAAAAATGTGCCGACTTGTTTTCATCAAATTCCAGAAAGAAATCTGCCAGCCGATACAGATATTCCATTTTGTCCTTTCAATTTCATCTTGAAATCCAGAAATACTAGATAGTGCTGTGGATAACAAACTGTTTGTTAAATGTATTGTTAGGGGGCAATGGTTTAAGTTTCAAAAAATGTGGCGTGTTGGTTTTTGTGGGTGTGTATGCCATGGTGGATAGACCAATGAGAACAGGTTTCCAGCACATCAGCATTATTTACGGCGCTAACAAGTAACGTTACTGTTAAAAGACTTCAGTGAGCCTACCTGCAACTCAAGTCATGTCTAATTTGGAGTATACAGCAGATTTCATCATAGGTATACCCGCCCTCAAAATAATGTTGAATCAGTTCGTCAGTTATGAAAACCATTAAGGAATCAATGTATCAATAAGGAATCACTTTACCGATGGCAGTCTTTAAAAATGAAAAGATTTTTTTTTATTTCGATTGGAGTTCGGCGCAACTGCAAAAACGAATACATCTTCTAGTTCTACTGCTAAAATGAGAGTCAAGCACGATGGGTCGATCGAAAAAGTACATGGACATCTGAAACGATCAAGGGTCAAAGTTTAAAATACCACTGCGCAATCGAGACAAAAAAAGGACGACGGGCGATGCGTGACGAGTGACAGACGACGCACGACGGGCGACGCACGACGGGCGACACACGACGGCAGATATGGAATTCCATACTTTATGGCGCAACAGCTGGGCCTAAATAGTGTAAATAATTCCATGTGGCCTGCCTCTCCCGACCCGGCCCAGTCAATCACAAGGGCTTATCCAGGTCTCCAGGTCAACACACTCTGTTTACACCGCTGGCGCCAACCACAAGCTTCCAGACACATTGGCAAGCATCCCAGACATTGGCCTGATGAATTTTCCAAAGGGGGAAGGAGTATTTTTTTCGGGGGGGGAGGTATGACGTGCATTATCAGAGTAAAGCAGTGTTTTTTGCACAAACGTAAGGAATGGATATGGACCCCCCCCGTTTCAGTCATTGCCAGTGCGATACCACTGGCAAGATTGACACCCCTCTCAATAGTTAGGTGGGGACAAGTTAAGAAAGGTCACGGGAGTTTTACCAGCTGATGCGTGGCAGTTAGTAGAACGATCAAATCATGTGATTTCTGAGACATTCTTGACACACGGTCCAACCCTGGAGACAACATGGGGAGATGAACAAGAAAAGGTATTTAATAGAAATCTATATAACTATAATAAATGAAGTTTCGGCCGATGTACTGTACATACAAAGATATTGCTGGTGATATAAGAAAACGAAGAAGGGTGGGATGCTCTGTTAACTCGTGGGCAAGGACTACTGCAAGGTGCACTGAAAAAATTGCATGGGTTAAATTTCAACCCAAGGGATTGAGGTTGAAAACTGCAACTACACAATAGTTTAGGTTTGTTCAACCCAATTTGGGTGGTTAAAATTACTTTCTGGTTTGTTTTCACCAAACAATGGTTAATATCTACTCATTTTGTGGGTGAAAATGAAACTGAAAGTAATTCTGCTCCAAATGGGGTTAACACACCCCATATTTGGGTAGGGGCATTGCTCAGCCATCCTTGGGTTGAAATTTAACCCAGGCAATTTTTCAGTGTGTGGTTCACGTCCAACGAGGGAGACTGACTGACCCCTGGCCCCGAGGGCGACGCGGTGATAATTGGCTTGGCAGTGAAGCATAGATGTCAAACCCGTGCAGCCGGGTAGAGTTCAGGGCAATGGGGTGGTAGCCTTGAGCGCAAGCACGATTATTGGAAGCCGGGAAGAAAAGGTCCCGTTAATTTTAAAGTAGCTTAACTCGGATACAAGTAGTAGCTGGCTTATCTGTGCTGTCAGCGTTTCGCCTGCCCGTGGTGGTGTGGTCAACGGAGAACCCAGCATGGGAGTGTCTAGCCAATTTGTGGTGTCCTAGCACAGTCCCTGTTTACCCATTAACCCTAACACTCCTCAGTCCTCCAACAGGTGAAGGATTGAGAAGGGTTAGGATTAAAGAAAGAATCTTACAAAAGAAACAAAGTTTTACAGGGCTTGACTTAGAGTGGGATTAGGATGGCAGTTCTGGAGGATGAAGGTTCAGGCCCTAGAGGGTAAAGCTAATAATCCCCACCGGCTGGCCGTCATTAAAATGCACGAGTCTACAAGTCTGACTACTTTGATTGGTGGAAATTCCGTATGTATTATGCAAGATCATGTCCTTCATATGCAATTCTGAATAACTACATATTACCGACGGGGGTCCCATTACCTCATCTGCCAAGACAGATTTACTGTCTATTGACGTACGACATATGTTGTAAAATAAATTTATACTTTGTTTTCCCTGCCCAAAGATTCACTGACGACTCTTGATGAAAATTCTCAGGTCAAGCATCACCCATGGATATATACAGATATGACGCAAGGGTCAAGGGTTATATTCTGCATTTCGTCTGGCACTGATTTCGGCCAAGACGACCATCGATTTCAGAGTAAAGTCAAATATTGTAGGATCAACAGCTACAATTAGGATACAGGAGTTTACGGGTGCACCCTGGTAATTAGGCCAGAAATATGTCCGCCGAGCTCATTAATAAAAGTTATACACTCAAAATATTCTATATTAGAGGGACCTGAGAGCCATGGAACTGAGGAATTCAAGAAATATGAGACTGGACCTCTGGGCCGGACTCGGGGCTTCCAATTCTGAGCAATTTGGATGCAATCGGGTATGAAAGTGGCACTATTTGAGCCATTTTGCTGAGGGAGGGTTTTTCAAAATGGCTACTTTTCTGGACAGGGACATTTTCTGCATTTTAGGGGTGGTCTGCTTCTGGTGAAAATTTCTCAAAAATTCATTGGTCAACCCCCCGAAAATTGAAAGGAAAATGAAAGAGGACATGTGGAACATCATTTTTCTGTGCAGCCTGAACACCTGTGAGAGTTGTGAGTATTTTTAAAATGTTTGTGAAGTATGGGGATTTATCACTGCTGTCTATGGGAATTTATTTGTAGTGGTGCACCCTATAGATCCAGAGAATGGTGGCGGCCATTTTGTTTTGATGGGGATTTAAAAAGATGTTTTTTGCTGCTTTTTGGGCACATTGAGATTAAATTGAAGCAAAATATAACAGAACACAAAATAATTTGCCCTCTGTACTTTTGAATTCCAGGTTTTTATTGACAAGAGCAGAAAAAACAAGCATAGTGGAGTAAACGTTTACCGGTAAGTGAACCATCATACACTATGGAAAACATTGAGTCATTCGAATCATTCTAGTTTCTGCTTGCTGTCATTTTTTCTTCCTGGCTAGTTTATTTATATAATTATTGAGATGGAAACCCAGATACATAGTTTTGTAGTGAGATAAAATCAAGTAAATCCCAATTTTCTGCTTGGGAAAATTTAATTTTGACTGCTGATAAAGTCGAGGATATAGAGGGCGGGCAGCATGTCGGGGGTGAAAGTTAAAACACACAGTGCATTAAGACTGACATGACTGAACTAAAATTTGTCTGCAGCCTAATAAAGTGGACAATTTCAACGGTTGCCTTGCCAAAAGGATGCTTGACTTTGTCATTCGCCACAGCAAGCGGCGTCTTTCCTGCAACCCTGCACTTCACGTAGGTTTTGCACGATTGCTCTTGATCTGGTTGCATGTGCCCATTTTTGTGACAGTTTCAGCATGTTCACGAAATTTGTTGATTTATTTGCAGGACATTCCTTGAAGGGACAGTTGTGTCCATTACTGATAAGAGCCTCCTTCCATCAGCTGTGGAAATTCTGTGTTGTACAAACCCCAACATTTCTCAGTCGGCATCAACGTGGGCTGGCCATCAGAATCAGGATTTCCTCTCTAGATCTGTGGTGTACATGTGCATGTATGCATGAGGACAGCATTGCAACTAAGTCCACTGCAGAAGGCTTGATGTCAACAAACCGCCATGCTGCTCGTACCCCTGTGACTGTCCGTTGGACTCTGTGGCACTCGAGTTTGTCTGAGAAATCGTCTCGGTAACATCGGGACGGAGCAGCGTGACATCCTTAAATTGTCAGCACTGCATTGGACTGGTCCTTGAAGACTCATCTCTGGCAACAACTACTTCCTATTTACTCCTGTGTTTGCCTTATATAGACTGTTGGTGAGTTCATCTAAAATGGACTGTAAGTTTGACAGGGACAATTTGTGGCCATTCTGACGCCAGCCTTTGCTACATTTGCAGACTGCACATTCCAATCAACCCAGTATTGCTGCAGAACTAGTTGGCTGTGCAAGTCTGATAAATTTTCTCCTGTGTGTGAGCATCTGACAAAATGCATGTGGCCACACAGACTCACTGTCAAACCCCATAATAATGAACACAGAGCACATCAAATATACTTGACAAGCATGACATGGAATAAGATTTCTTTTATTTTATTAGGGTGTGGTGTGTATGTGGGGGGAGGGGGTTGGAAGATAGGACAGTAACCCGGCTAGTACAATTGTGCTAGGCTGTGGTGGGGGCAGGGCCTGGGAATCATATATCCTCGGCTTGTAGTTTTATAGAATTGGGCAGCCACGACCAGGGATTAACCCTGACATTTAGTACTGAATCCTCTGATTTCAGTATGATTTTACGTACACCAATGCATAGCATCAGTGTCCATTGTGTACAGCTGTTGATCTTCTGTTGGTGTTTCTTTGTTGCAATAAATTGAGAAAGAGCCAAAATACCAGAGAGCCTGATGTCACATTATCATCTGTAACATACAGAAAGTCCCACATACACTTTCCAAAGTCCAACTGTGCGTATAAACTTATAATTAGAACCCTCCCCCTTTCCACCCAGGATCCGCCCCCAAAGTGGGCATATCCACAACACAATGAGCCCAGATTGATCGCAAAATGGAATGTTTGTGAAAGAGGGAAATTTTGTCTAGATTTGGTGAGGGAAGGAGAGAAATAAGCACCCTCAAGATGCACAAGGCATGCACACAGGCATGCAGTTTTCCTATTCAAATTGTGCAAAATGGCATAGCCATACCCTCATGCGTTTACCTCTGCGGTTTCTCCCAGGGGCAATATTTTTCAATTTTGTTTTTACATAATGACTTGGGATATATTCTGATTCTCTTAAGAGTGCTGTTGTGTCACAATGTGAAAGTTGCCTGCTATTATAGGGTGCACCCTGGTAATTAGGCCAGAAATATGTCCGCCTAGCTCATTAATAAAAGTTATACACTCAAAATATTCTATATTAGAGGGACCTGAGAGCCATGGAACTGAGGAATTCAAGAAATATGAGACTGGACCTCTGGGCCGGACTCGGGGCTTCCAATTCTGAGCAATTTGGATGCAATCGGGCATGAAAGTAGCACTATTTGAGCCATTTTGCTGAGGGAGGGTTTTTCAAAATGGCTACTTTTCTGGACAGGGACATTTTCTGCATTTTAGGGGTGGTCTGCTTCTGGTGAAAATTTCTCAAAAATTCATAGGTCAACCCCCCGAAAATTGAAAGGAAAATGAAAGAGGACATGTGGAACATCATTTTTCTGTGCAGCCTGAACACCTGTGAGAGTTGTGAGTATTTTTAAAATGTTTGTGAAGTATGGGGATTTATCACTGCTGTCTATGGGAATTTATTTGTAGTGGTGCACCCTATAGATCCAGAGAATGGTGGCGGCCATTTTGTTTTGACGATAATGCTCCTCAGGTGAAAATGTTTTCATTTACTTCATTCCACATGATATTGTGATGAGAAAGCGTCTAAAATATATGTTGAAATGAAAGGGGAAAAACAGACAAGCAAGAAACAGAAAGTCGATAGTTAATGTAACATCTCACAGAATGAAGGGAAAGATCTCATACTGGCAGTCTTTTGTTAAAGGTTACACGAATCATATTTTTTTTAAGGATGAAAGGAGACTCCGCTCGAAAGTCCGAGGTTCATACGCTTCATTTACATAGAATGGGCGCTGCAGTTACAAGTAAACCACTTCAAAGTAGCTTTAAGTACGTGATATCAAGATAAGGTTAGTAAAATAGGATTTGTTGTTTCTTGTCAGCGCCTGAATGTGATTTTGGCTCCCCCATCAAAAAGATTCATTATCCAATGTTCTACCAAAGGGAAAAACTTGACAGAAATTCCAACTCCTAACATCGAAAGATACCTTCCGGTAAAACCCCGTTCACCAGCACAAAAACACTCTAGAGCCAAAAGTCCCATGGATACCTTGTCAGCCTAGCGGGGCACCCAATAGTCAATAAAAATCGAAACATGCCATGCCTGAACCAATTGTGTCCGTCTGGCTGCAATCCCTGGTCTTCCATCAAGACTTCACCTCAGCAGAATCAACAACCAAACGGACTACAATCAAACAGCATCAGACGGTCACACAATCGTTTATAAAGAGTGATGAAGCCACATAGGTCTTATTTGTGTAAAGGATATTATTTGTCCATGATACAAAAATAATGAAGAACGAAAAACGCGTCAAAATTTGAATAGCCCCTGACGAGAAACAATATATCAAACTTCGTCTACCTAACTGATTTCCAGAGGCCATAGTAACTCGCGTTATCTGCAGCCGGTCCGCGCACTGTTGAATGTTTCTGTACTTTTTGTCAGGACTTTGTCAGTGCTGGCATTTTGTCATTACATGAATGTTCGAATCCGAACCTTCTCCTGAAAGAGGGAGGATAATTTAATTGAGGTAAGATTTTTGTTCACTATTCGAATTGTTTTAATAGAAAAATTGATGTCGAGAGTGTAACTCAGTTATATTGAAGTGAATTATATAAGGTATCAGGTGTTTCGAGTGAGAGAATATTCAAACTATATAAAAAAAACAGCTTCAGTTTCCAGTTTATTGTTCCAGTGATTGCTTATTTCAAGGAAGTTCGAGCTTTGCAATAAAGAGGACAAATGCTCATTTAGGCCTATAGGTAATGTCTGGGACATTGTGTGCTCTCGAACAACGTTTTCAAATGGGAAGGCTAAAGGGAAAACTGGGCACTTGGTTGAGTGTGTTTATGGTCACCCTAATTTATCAGGCTTTTGACTGACATAAGGAGAACGATGCAAGTTCATGCTATCCCCAGAGTAGTCTTCGTTCATACAGAAATAATCACCAAAAATGAAAACAGACATGTTTTCTTTCGGGGAAGGTTGTAGTTCCATTTTCCCATCCACTCTCCCTCCAGATCAGGTGATATAATTATCAAACAACTGGTCATAAATCAATAAAGGGTTCTGAAATGAACGAACTAAAGAAATTGCCCAAAATTTTCATGCAAACAATATAACCCCTTTTTGTCCCTTTCGTTGGGCTGCGGAAAAATTCCGCATGCATTTTACTATTAGAAGCTGTAGCAATGTGTTAAGGGAATGCCTCGAAAAAGCCTTGAAAGTTTTGTGTGTGGGTCTGCACTATACAGAAACAATTACTATACTGAATTCAATCTTTCCCCCAAATTTCCTCCAAATTCGGCCGCTGCAAGATTGAAAAATGGCCTCTCAGTGGCAACTGAAGTTGGGAAGTCCCAGTTTTCCTGTCAAATGCAGTGCAAACAACACGATGAGATAAACCACATGTAAAGGCGGTTATTTATGTTATCTCGCCAGGAACTGCTCATGCTCTGAGTCATAATCGTATGATCTCTGTCTCGCAAATAAAGGGACCCAAAATATCTACAGTTCTCGACCAAAACAACCTAGTCTGGTTGTATGGTTTAAGGTCATAGCAACCCTAATAAAACTGTGTAGCATCGGGCAACTACATACCAGAATTAAAGATACACACATGAAATTATTTTTGAGTTCTTGCACGTCCATGATACAGTAGGTGCATAGCTGTCGGTTTCCTGAGAAGTGCCAAATCAACAAGAACAAATCTCTTATGATAATTCATTGCAATGATTTAGGAAAATGGCCAAAGACAACCTCAGTACTAGCATTTCAGTCAAAATATGAACCACATGGTATTGATTACAATAAAAACTTATTCTGTGCAGAACAAACAAAAGAAAACAAACACAGAAAATTTTTCGAACTCATTATCAATTATCATTCATTGAACAGCTGCGGTAATTCAAAGGGCAGTTAAAAATGATGTTGATTTTTTCCTTCGCTTTCCCATTTGAAACGTCAGCTTGATTGTTCATTAGTATTGCATGTTGTTCAAATAGGTCTTTGTCTTCTTCGCATTACATAGAAATGGCTACCACAGTACCACTGCATTCTGCTATTGAGAAGCATCTTGAATGTCCAATATGTCACAACAGATACAGACAACCCAAGGTATTGAACTGCCAGCACAGCTTCTGTGAGGAATGTCTGGTGGAGTACCATGAGAGCGGATTTAAAGATTCACCTAAGGTCCCTTGCCCAGTGTGCCGTCAAGAGACTACATTTCCGAAGATAGGCATACAAGGCCTCACGACAAACCTCACTTTGGTTGGTTTGACCGAGGAATTGGAAAAAATTGCACCCTCCAAGGACTCCAAGTTACTCTTGGGGACATGCAAGGGAGACAACGAACCGTCACATCACCGCATCGATGCGTACAAATGCCACAAACACGAGGGCAGCGTGAAACAATTTTACTGCAAAACATGTGATGAAGTAATATGTCACAGCTGCATAGTTTCTGAACACACTATCCCGGTACATGATATTACTGAAAGTGAGTTGGCTGCAAAGAATTTCAGAGAGTCCCTCAACAACAAATTTCCCGCGTTCACAAAGAACATACAATTCCTCGAGGTTTGCCTGTTGCATACAGATGAGGCGAAGACGTCATTCAACAAAAACACAGCGAAGACTCGACAGGTGGTGCACGACAGAGCTGCTGAGGTCATAGCCCAGGTCAAAGCTGAAGAAAAAAGGATCATCGATGAGATCGCAGTCCAGGAACTTGAGCAAAGCAAATGCTTTGATGAGTATAAAGACAAAGTAAATAATTTGATGGAGAGAAAGAAATATTCACTTTGGTCGGCCCAGGTCATGACGAGGAACGCCTCGGATAGTGACTTTCTCTCGTTGTACCCATTAATCCAGAACGACATAAAAAATCTCAACAGCCAAGAACCGCCTAAGATTCAACACAAACTTTGGTGGCTGAGGTTTGTGAAGAGTCATAGAGCAGACGACATCAACCTAGGCGAGGTGGAGCAGGAAGGGGATAAGTGGGAGGTGCTTAACGAATTTGGCAAGCAGAGAAGCGGTGATGGGGAGTTTGAATTGGCCAGAGGTGTCGCTGCTGCTGCTGAACCTGACGAGATAGCCGTGGCTGACTGCAAGAATAACCGAGTGGTAATCCTCGACCACCGGGGGTTCATAACAAGACTTATTCCAGTCTTGTCTGGTAGGTCAAACGTATAGGGTGACTAGGCAAAAAGAGCCGACAACATAAAAGGCAATTCATAAGCCAGGAAGGAATTTTTTTAATAAAACAACACCAACATTGGTGGCTCGGTGGGTCATTTTCTTTTGATCGAGCAAACAGTGTGTACTCGTCATGAAAATTGCCATTTCGTCCAGAGAAAGTAATATTTATGATATTCTGACTGAATACGTTTCCCCACCTGCAATCGTTATGCCTCTGCTCTTCTGTCCCAATTACACACAACACCCTGGTTTAATTCACCAGCTTTCTGGTCACACAATTTCTCTGTGCGGAGTTGGCTTTTACGGCATCCCTGTTTTAACAAGCACTTTTCATTTGAAAATCAGGAAATTTTGCAACTACAGCTTTTTCTATTGACTTTTTGCACACTTGAACGTGCAAGGCGGTAATGCTTTAAAGGAGTCTTTTTTTATAAATCAAAGGAAAATCTGAAAATCTAAAGGATCAGTAGGGCTTAGGGGGTTGTCAATGAAGACATAATTTATTTAACCTTAACGGATTTCTATGTATAAGAAACTTACGCAATACGCAAACTACTGCTTGAGTGAGGAACACCACTGCAATCAACTGCATTCCCATTGTCACTCTACATTGAATGTCAAATAAGCAGTAGACTCCTCTACTGATGACTTTTTGTTTTGTTTACATGTTTGCCTTTCTTAAGGAGCTTAATTCATCCTCCCTGTTGTGTTCTAATACCGTAAGAAAATGTGCATGTCGACAAAGCGTGACATCATCAGCTCCAGGCCTTATTTACCATTAAATTACCATTACGATTACTTACCAATAACAGCATTCGCTGTATCCTTCCTGGCGTTATTTCATTATGTTCTGTGCCCCATGATATAAGGAGCGTGTCGCGACACACAAGATTATTCCGTGTTCCACCTGAATTTCTCTTCAACCACCAGCCAAGCTGTTCTGCATCAACGAGTTTCCACTGCACGGAATCCTCTCCACCGGTACTCAAGCCCCACACACTCCAGAGTTCGGCACTCTTTCTCCTGAAGACGAACAGAGCACACTGTTCGAAACGTCGAGTGAACCCCGGTTCTTTTCAGAACCACACACACTCAAAGAGAGAATTTGTTTACATGGTGTCACCGCAAACTTCACATAGTAAATTTCTCTTCAGTTCATACATACCAAAGACAGTTAATCCGTTCCTGTCGGTCAAGATTCCGACACTAGCCCAGTGTTAAACGAGTGATAAAGCATCGGCTGGCTCATTGCGCAGTGCGCACTATAGGCGCGTCAATCTCTGTACAAGCAGACTGAAATACGACCAATCGCCACGGGCTAGAGGGTTGTTAACAATTAACATTAAGTGAAATTGTTGAACAAAACAACTCCTTGCAAATTTTTCGTACTTAAAATATAATAATAAAGATAATAAATGTTAGCCGCTGCAGTCGGGTAATGTTGCGTCCATTCCCCTAAGCCGGTCTTAAACAACGTTTTAAACTTCGTTTGTATATAGTTGTTTGTTATGCAGACTGTCCTGGAGACCTGAAAACGCAGACACGAACGGGGGAGACGTTGCATGACATCATGCGTGGCACTAAGCGAGAGGGACATCGTTGCACGCTAGTCATGCCAGCATGTGTTTTTGCATTAGTATACCAAGCGTTAGGGCTACTCTGGTCTTTACCCTGACGCCTTTAAATACAAGCTTTATCCAAAATGACACGGAAACATACTTTTCTCAAATAAGTATGCTACCTTTCTATGTGCCATTAAATTCCACCATTTTGATAGGGTTCCCTAAAACAACGGACACTATCCGTACAATAAGTATTTTTTACCAAAATTCCAGTAAACAGAATGGAATTTTTGTTTTCCGGTGAAATCATCAATGACGACACCGTGAACTGAAATTTACGACCGAGATCATTCAAATTTTCTCCACAAATGCACACTTTCTGTAGTGTAGACTGCTCACAAAAAGACGTATTCTGTCCTAATGTGAACATAGGTACATCAGTGCTTGTATTACTTTCACACTTGTCCTTGATATTTAAAGGAACCAGGAAATAGAAATAATTTTAAAGGTTTTACTAAAACCTTTGAGATTGCATCTTTGGGTTTCAAATAACCTAGTTTTAAAGTTTTGTTTTGCAATCTTAACCCATATTTTGATTTTTTTTTTGTTTTATGCTGATAACCTAGTTTTAAAGTTTTGTTTTGCAATCTTAACCCATATTTTGATTTTTCTTTGTTTTATGCTAATGCTTCTTGTATATTCATGAGCAGACCTATGATGTCATCCAAGGCACTGAATCTCAACATTGCACTGATTAGTGCGCAGACCATTTCTAGATTTTTAAACCACTGCTACGGCAGATTTTATTTTTTATTGGCAATTTATTGCTGCGTAAGTATATGGCAATAATCCAGCAAAAAAATTTCCACAGAAATGATCCCAGATAGCAAATTTGGATTCCAAATTTGAACATGAAAACATGTCTTCCTGGATTTACATATCTAAGCATAAGCGCCTTCACTTGCCCAGAAATGCTTGGTCAATTTATAATGTTTGATAAAGTGCACCGTTCAGTTCACGTAACTCCAAAAAGATGTCAAACAGTCTTCATACAGGTAAGAAGAGTACAGAGATACACATAAAGTGATTCTAAGAAAATTCTCGGGCATCAGATGTGACAAGTCGTGGGTTGTGCAGATCTGTCCCCTCAAACTTGTCCTGAATATTGTGGCGGGTGGTTCCTTCGGGCCTGACATCAGTTCAAGGGTCAAGTCTGAAATGTAATTCACAAACCATTGTTGCATTACATGAACAGTTGCGCTGTCAGCAACCATGACTGATGTTGCCCGACATGAGATCAATTACTGACGCTGAACCCAAGCTGCACTGCACACCTCAATGTTGCACTGCCTGAACAATATTGCATTGCATATCCTAGTGTCACTGTAGTGATACGGCCCGCATACAAAATAATCTGTGGACCAAGCCCAAATCAACTACAATGCACCCACGTGAACGGCTGGGTTATACGAAGATAGTCCGCACGCACCTACCATAATAGTGGCACACGCAACACCTTGTAGCAACACATCACAGCAAAAGCATCTAGAACTTACGTCTTTACAGTTGAGCTGACGCTTGTTAGAACCCTATGCAAGCTTCTCCCACTTCACGCATTCGCAAAGATCAAGCGCAAATCAAGGAGCTTATTACACAGAGTGCTACGCTCCGCCCATCCTCTGTACCACGGGACATGGACACACTACTTCAGTAATGCAATCCTTATTATGCAGAAATAACAATAATAACCCTAATTATGCAGAAAGTGTACGAACTAAAGTTCGTACACTTTCTGCTATAATATTGTTAGTGTAGTTTAAAATCAAAGTTAAAGGAAATAAATAAAAAACTAGAGGTGGTGTTAGTGAAGAAACACATAGCTGTTCCCAAAATGCTTTATTGATCTTTGATGACAGCCGACGAGTATCATAAGTTTGCAATCAATTGGATTACAAATAATTTCCAAAGTGGCATGTATAACTAAAAACAAATTATCACTGCAATTGAAAGTACAGTGCATGAGATATGACGGTTTGTGTGTAACAATACAACTTCCGGTCAAACCCGAAGTAGAGGTCATATGAGGTTTGAATATAAATTTTCATCTATAACACGTCCCTGACTATGTGCATACCAAATATGAGTGAAATAGGCCAAATAGTTTACCCGATCGAACATGTACTTCGTGAGATAAAGGGCCTTAAAGAGTGCACATTTAAATTAAGGTCAATATTGCTCTGAAGCACTCCCGTTTCAAGATATCTGCAAGACTTGAACCCAATCAGACATCTACTTCGGGAGATATAGGGCCTGAAAGAGTGCACTTGTAATGTCACGTGACTTGTCTCCTGATGACGTAATCAGCACAGAAATGTGGCTTGAAAACGTGTACAAAGTCAATGGGCTGTGAACTCGTTTGCAGAAACACTGTCATGTCACGTGATTTGTGCTTAAACTGAAAAATTCGGACTCTTAAGCATATATCAAATCAAATAACAGAGCGTAAAGTACCCGATTTCCCTTTCGTTATTATAGCAATCTTGAGGCGAAACAAAGTACTACTCGGTGAATAGCGAGTTAATAAAGTAGAAAAACATGTACAAAACCTATGGGGAAAAATAAAATATATTAAAAAACCAATACTAAATAGGGCGATTACGTCATCACGAGGTCATAAATAAGGCTTTATTTTTGCATAGTGGTCTTTGTCGGCTTTAACTATGATTACGAATGAAGATCGGCAAGTAACCAAAATTGTGCCTTGAAAATATAAATATATAAATATCAATAATAAATAACTTGGTGACGTCATCACGACGTCAATTTTATATGCACTTCTTTGAAGTAAGGTCCTTCAATGAGGAAAGTTTGATGAAGGTCCAAAATTGCAAAAGGACCAAAGTTGATGGCACCATAAACGTGCACAAAACACTTGGGCTTTTGGTAAGAAGAAGAAGAAGGAAGAAGAGAAAAAAAAGAACAAAACGAATGCCTTTTTGCAAATTTCAAAAACGCAAAAAAAAACTTTAATGATTCTGTCTGTCTGTCGTCTGGGGACTGCCGGACGATGGACAGAGCATATACTGTCCAAAACGTTGAGTACCTTCCAGTTCTTGTCAGAGCAACACCAACACCATAGTGCTACCTCAAAAATCTAAACTTAACTTGTCACCTTCACTACTTAAAGCTTGGAAGCTCACGTGAACGTTGAAGACGTTGGAAAATGCTAATGGATTTCACTTCAAAATAGTTCCTGATGTAAAGTATCTTTTAACAGGAAATCATACAATGACGTATATAAGTTTAATAAATCTGATTTTTTTCTTCTATTTTTTTTTTAGCTGACGTCGTCGCTACGTCAAATGGGTGGGTATGTGCTAACCCGAGAAAGGTATTCGTCTACCGTCGAGACACGGCGCTAGCCTACGAGTTTTACACCGTACTGTCAAGTGATGTTGGTAGGAAAGACGTTCGTCTTGTGAGTGCAGCAGTCATGAAGAACGGTAACATCATAGTTGGGGATAAAGAGAACAAGGTGTTGACCGAGCACGAACCCGGTGATGGTAAAATCCTACGCACCATGCCGGTGGAGATGGCTCCTGACTGGTTGGCTGTGATGAGCAACGGTTGGGTTGTGATCAGTGAAGAGGACCAGGGACGAGTAGGCATAGTAGATGTTTCTGATGGCAACGCCATCCATGTTACCACCATCCGACCAATCATCAACGGTAAACAAGTGGAACACTGTAGCGGTGTGGTGAGTAACAGATCGGGTATTTACATAGCAGCAGACACAGGTTTCAAGAACACTGGTCACATTCATCACTACGATTGTTCAGGTCGGTTTGTCAGCTGTATTGCAGAGGGTCTGCATAACCCCTGTGGAATCACATTCACAGCAGATGGGCAACAGCTGGTACTCGCTGACTGGTACTCCGTCAAGATATATCACAAGGTGTGATGTTATCTACCGTGATGCTGATTGGCATATCCTTCCCCGCTCTGAGCACGCCACACGCTTTCTTTGATCTTTGATTTTGCATTTGGCAACAAATAAGCCCCATAAATCAGGAATTTATCTTTATATGTACCAGTGACTCCTGTGAAATATTTAGGAATTCACATAATTGGTATGATTGCAAGATTTATCAGTCCACTGTACCGTAGTTTAAAGTTAAATTAAACTTGGTCCTACTCTTTCCTGTTACGATAATGGAATAATATTTCTTTGAATGTTGGATACAAAGTATGACAGTGAAATTTTGAAACCCATGTATCATAATAGGCTAAGAACACTGAAGACTATGTCGGTGTTTTATAGGATTTCTGTATTGGTTTGTCAACATGGAGCAAGCACAAGGTTTGAAAACACTATCTTTACTGGTGCTGGTCATTATATCAAATAGCCAGATCCTTAGAAAAACAGTCCCAGGACTCACACATTTAGGTGACCAACTTTATGTGCAATGCTGTCGATAATTTGCGGCAGCAATCAACGCCATCTCAATAAAGTACGTGATTTTGCTGCATAATTTGGTTATGGTTTGTCGGCTATTGGAATATTGCGGTGTGCTCCATGTTCCAGTGCATATATTCATCCTTAGCTTTGTCAATGAAATGAATGTCTATGCTAGTTCACATAGAACGCAATGGAAAATAATGGTTTTAGTGTAAAAGGGGGCTTTTTTAAAAGAGAATCTAGCCATTATTTTTTTTATTACTGTCATATAAGGAGGGTCTCTGTGAAACACTGGTAACGGTATCAGACATTTTGCACTTCTTACCGATGGTGCAATGTGTATCCGGTGTCCCTTTCCCAATGTTTCACACCGATATGCTTCCTAAAAGGTACACTTTCGTTAATGAATAAATAAGTAAGGGAAAAAAAAATACTTTCAGCTGACTTTTTTCATGATGGACTCATGCAACGTGACAATTAACTTTTACAAATAGCAAGTAGACCTTGAGGTACATTGCATATATCATTAAAAAATATGTTCCTAATTATGTTAAAAACACACTTGTAACCTTCAAATTACTTAATTACTTTAGTTTTGCTCAACATTGCCGCACTGAATATTTTTTTCTGCTCTTACCATTAGATTTAAATTGAAAATATTAACATTATAGACTTATTATATGATAGCTGCTCATCGAATTACGCGTCCAATTGGATTAGCTCGAATTGCATTTTTGTTTTGCTCAAAACATAGATCCCTGATTCTAAACGTTAGTACTACAATAACATGTAACATTGAAATTTTGTCACCAGGTGACATTACCAGTTACCTTTTTATGAAAAAAATGCATTAGCATATAAATCATTGTGGCATAATAAGCCCCCACAATTGCATAGTGACTATTGGTAGAGAGGTTGAATGGAAAACAAGACCTGCATCAAATACATTGCAAGTGGCCTAATATCTTATATTATCAGGCAATAAGCCTCGTAATACCAAACCTGCTTTGTTCACAAATTTTTTTCAGGTGATTAATTTATTAACATGTTTTTACACCATGAATATAAACTCAATAATATATGAAATATAATAGGAGATAGCTTTGACTAAGTTTCCGTTCGTGCTCTCTCTCCAGTGTAGCCTTTAGGGCAGCTGACATCACAGCCTTTCGCCACCGTAAGCACCACCGCTTAAATACACTTCCCTGGGCGTCCTACCCCCACTAAAACACCACATTGGCTTGAAATGAGGAGGGTGGGGGTTGTATATGTCACCACGTAGAACTTTATCCCTCATAAATATTCATTTTCCCAGTCAATGGCGCGCAACTGTTACTTCGAACGCGGGCCGTTTCGGCGTCATTCGGACACCGACTGGATTGGAGATGACATCTTTTTAAAACGTCTCCTTTCCTCGCATTCATTCCCTAGGCAATGCACTCTATTTATTCCTTTTTTACCAACATAAGTCAGTAACTATCAATATCATGATGTAGTGTTTCGTCTTTAAGACTCACAGGCCTTAATTTTGTCAGTTCTTCCATTTTCCTTAATTTGTCTTCCTTTGCTGTTCTAATAATTTGTATTTTCAACACGTCATGGCGCCTGTCAAATGGAATTATGGCGGGAAGCTGATTGAGACTTTTATAAAGTATAAGTATATTTAAACTTCTTTTGCGTATAGCTTTATCGGCATTTCATTGAACCATTCGATTCATTTGATAATGGCATTTATTGGTGATTCGGACGCTTACCGGATTGGATATGATATCTTTTTAAACGTCTCCTTTCATTCTCCACAATAAATCAACCAAACCAGAAATGCCGAGTCCTCTGCTCCCTTAAACGACTCAACATAATACCAAGGGTCACACATATGACTTCAATCATTCATTTGGGGTGATGGTCCAGTTGATCATTCTACACTTTTTGGTGTAGAGAAACTTACACACTTGCCCTGTGTTCGTTGTGGATAAACCCTTCGTCATTGTTTGGCGTGCACAATTAAGGGAATTGTCCACTTCAAACAGAGGGCGAGGGTTCCCCTTGTTTTCTGAGAATGACCCAATCTACATCCAGAATTTGCATCTTGGCATGAACAGAAAAAAAGCCCTTTTAAGCTTATTATAATTGAGGTCTTATGGCGTTGCTGCTTTTTCTTCAACCAGGCCGCTGCAGAAACACCCACTCCTGAAAAAAAGTCCACAAGTTTGTAAGGCTTTGAGTGCGAAATGCACCCTCCCTTGATTCCCCTCAATGATTGTATCAACATTTATACTTCATTTCAAACAATGCCGTGAGAAAGTATTTAAAGAATATGGTGGACTTTTTATAAGAAAAAACTCCAGATCAAAATGTATTGTATTAAGCACTGCGGGTAGAGATCAAACACCGACAGGTTTTGGTAAAGGCTCTACATTATGGAAAATGTGAGGAATGGAACGATGTGACTACGCTCAAAAATCGGAGGTTCATGGCCTCATTTGCATAGAATGAATGCTATAGTCACAAGCAAACCACTTAAAAGTGGTCAGAAGCACTTAACATCAAGATAATAACTATTCCTGGGACTGGGTTGGGGTTAGGGTCATCTGCCGTCTGTTGACACTTTTTAAAGTTTCTTCAGTTTTTGTTTTAGAATATTTTCATTGCTGGTATTTGGTAATAACATGTTTGAGTCGGTGCCTTCTGGGTTGTGAAAGTGAAGGATAAGTTAAGGATAAAGATTTTCTTTAAGTATGCATAGACTTGTCAATAGAAGAAAAACAGTCAAAACTCGTCTGCTGCCCCCCACCTGTATTCATTTACTACGACTTAGCGGTCATTTATTTTAGGCCAGGGTCAAATATTGCTTGTAACACCTTATTAGGTGACACATTCAACATAAAATATATTGTACCAGTAAGTGATGGTCTTTAATGTCCGCGTCCATGCAATAAAAATTGCCATTCTATTGCCTTCTTATGTAATATGACTAAATATCTCAAAGTACCAGGGCTGCAAAGTTGTACCGTTTTTTGGAATTATTGTTACGTCATAGCACCACACACTCCAGTGATTGTACCAAGGAACAGATTTGTGCTTTAGTTAAAGCTGTACCTTCTACCAAACAAAAAAGCTCCATTCGTGCACAATAATGGAGGGGTGGGCACAATGGTATACCTCAGAAAACAGCTGAATGAATTTTGGGAATTGTTAGGAAATGAAGAGAGCACTTTCAACGTGAGTGTTTATTCTTGGTGAGAACAGTTCCAATTGGACCAGGTGATCATACGAGCAGATTATCTACAATGTGTTGGACCCCATGATGTTTATTATGGTAACCACGACCCTTTTATTCACTTTAAAATTGCACTTGGATTGCAATTTTAAAACAGAAAAAAAAATGGTTTGTGCGTCACTAGTTAATAAGAAAAAGACTGCTGAATTCATGTGCTCGTAAACCAGAAAAGAAAGTGTTCATGGCGTCCATAAACTTACAATTTACAGTTTGCCCATGTGATCGTCTCTGTAGAATCAAAATGTTCCTTTTTTGCTTCATTCCACATAATGACATGAGAAAGTATCTGAAAGATATGATGAATAATCAACAAGATAGAAAAACTGTCCAGATCACATATAGCGTGCTATAGATTGCAGGGAGAAACCTTACCCCGACAGATTGGGAAAACGTAATACTCATAGTGTGTTTAATTAAAAGGATTGAGGTTGACTACGCTCAAAAGTCCGAGATTCGTGCGTATTTCGTATAGAATGAACGATGCATTTACCAGTAAACAACTTCAATTAGTCATAAGCACTTGACATCAAGATAACGACTTTTGGTATATTTTTGCGTCGTCCGCCGTCTGCCCATACACTTTCTACAGTCAGGATACATCCAGTGCTAAAACTTTGTCATTACATGTTCGAATCAAAACCTCCTGAAATCTACTGAGAGAAGATTGAGGTATGAGTTTCTAAGTATAGTCTCGTAAAAAGAAGAATAGCTATGGAAACTTTGAAGAAATAACACAACTATCAACTGGATTATTTTGCGATAAATCATTAGATATAAATATTTGTAAGAGAGATACATTATATCAGTCAACCTCAGCCAAGGGAGTTTGAGAGCAGTAGTACAATGGGGGGCAATTCCTAGTAATACTGTAGGTACTGAAGGTAACTATGTTCAAAAGTCCGAGGTTCATGAGCTTCATTTGTATAGAAAGAACGCTGCTGTCACAAACAAACCTTTCCAAAGTGGTCATTAGCACGTGACATCGAGACAACGACTATTCCTGGGGCTATATATTAAATTTTCTGTCGTCCGTTCACTCTGTTGAATTTTTCTACAGTTTTTGCCGAGGTATATTCAGTGCTAGCATTTTGTCATTACACGTTCGAATTGGAACCTCCTGGAACTTACTCAGAGAAGATAAACTAACTGAGGTACGGTTTCTAAGTATGGTCTCATTAATAGAAGAACAACTGTCCAAATGGTGTGGGAAGCACAAGATAATGAACTAAATTATCAGGACTACTGTCATGTACTAGGTGATTCGAAAGAAAGAAAATTAGACCAGTCAAATCTGGCTTGTTCATTTTTCACTTACGTGTGTCTTTGTTTAATTCAAATAGTTTATTGCCGCTAGGATGGGTTGCTGGAGTAAATTCCCCCACTGACCACACAGGCGCTGGATTTACAACCCAGCTTCATAGGCAGAACCAATGTGTGTGCTGGTCACTTTTGTCTGAGCAGTTTGCCAGGTTGGTTCGTTCGGTTTATTGTGGGATAAATAATCAGTGTTGTAAATTTGCAAAGTATCCTTCGTAGGTTAGTTTTCTATATTCTGCAATTTATTTGCAGCTTTAGGAAAGAATATCACGTTTATTCCAGCCCCTTCCAGTTATTGGGAAAAGATGCCACGAACAGCAAGAAAAAAGCGGCGCACTGCCTGCGCTGAGGGCTCGAGACCAAGGGGGAGGCCTCGTTTGGACCGCATCGCGCCGGCTGATGTTCCGAGTGATTCATCGGTGCCCATCGGGTGAGTCTTTTTCTATCCCATCGGGGCTAACGCCTAGACCAGTGGTTTCTATCGCATCTGCCCCTGATGGCCCGGCCATTTCGGTGGCGTCTCCCCCTATTGTTCATTCTGTTATGTCTGTTACCACTTCGTTGGGTGTAGGGGGAGGCAATGTCACGCCCCTAACAAGTGTTTGCGATGATCTTGGGTCAGGGGTTTCTCAACACCTTTGGGACAAAATGTGGAATGGGGAATTGTAGATTTTGCGCTTCTTTTGCGGCCCTCTAGCAGTGTCAATAGTACCAGTGACTGCGTGTTTACTATTGGATCGCGCGATTCCCCAGCATGGCAAATTCGTTCCCACAATCAACCCCCTCGGATCACCTCAATTGAACAGTGGACCTCCGCTTTTCTAATCTTTGCATCCATCTATTTGATGCGGTACCCTACGCAGGCGAGGCACCTGCTAAAATATGCTGACATCGTCCGTTCGGCTGCTTTTCGGCGAGTAGGTTATGGGTGGCGCGACTATGATATTCAATTCAGGTTGCGCCAAGCCTGCATGCCGCCTCGGTCGTGGGCCAGCATTGACGCTGAACTATAGCTAACGTTGGTCGGTGCGCCCGTCCAACAAGCCATTTTTCGTCCCTATTCCAACCAGAGCAACCACCAACGGGCAATCGGTCACACCAATATTGGGGTAAGCCGCACCGCCCAGCGCAAGCACACTGCCGGAATCTGTTTCGATTTCAACCGCGGCCACTGCTTCAGACCCGCCTGTCGTTTTGCCTACAAATGCGCAACCTGTTTGTCCATCGGCCATTCCGCCACGTCTTGCCGTGGCGGCCCTCTCTTGGTGCGGGGAGCACTATGTCCAACCACACCTTCCAACACCGGTAAGAATAAATAAACTGCGCCCCTTTTGGCATCGTATGGTGACAGGCATGACGCTCAGGTGCTGTTGGAGGGTTTTACGTCTGGCTTCCGTATAGGGTATACGGGTCCTCGGGTTAGCACTTCTGCCCGTAATTTGATCTCTGCTCGACAAAATAGAGAGTAATGAAATGCAAACTTGACCGTGAGTTACATTTGGGTAGGATTGCTGGCCCGTTCCCCAGTCCCCCATTTCCAAGTTTTCGTTATTCTCCAATAGGTTTAGTGCCAAAACAAACCCCTGGGGAGTTTCGTTTAATGCATAACCTTTCGTCTCCTTTGGGTGATTCAGTTAGTGATCATATTAACCCAGCCAGGGCTGCGGTGTCTTGTACGACTTTTGATGATGCTGTTGGATTGGTTTCTAGTTTGGGCCCCAGAGCCCTTCTGGCCAAGTCAGATATAAAATCGGCTTTTCGTTTACTCCCTGTTCATCCCAATGATTATGATTTACTCGGTTTTTCGTTCGACGGTTCATTTTATTACGACAAGTGTATGCCCAAGGGTTGCTCCATTTCTTGTGCCACGTTCGAACGATTTAGCACCTTTCTCGAATATTGCACTCGCAAGGTTGCAGCTACTCCGCACATTCTCAACTATTTGGATGATTTTCTCTTTGTGGACGAAGGGCAATTCAATGAGTGCGCACATGCGCTTACTTCTTTCACAGTAGTTTGCCGGGACTTTGGTGTTCCTTTGGCCAGTGGCAAAACAGTGGGGCCAGTGACAAGCTTAGATTTCCCCGGCTTAACGATTGATACAGTTGCCCAGCAGATTCGGGTTCCTACGGCCAAGGTCCTTGCAATTCTGGCGAAGTTAGATTGCACTTTGTCCACTCTACGTGATGTTCAATCATTGCTGGGTAGCCTAAATTTCGTTTGTCAGGCAATACGGCCGGGCCAGGCCTTCTTGCGTCGTGTCTTTTATCTCACAAGCGGCATTCAGAAACCACACCATCGTATCCGTATTTCATCTGGTGCGTGGGCCGACATGCTGGCTTGGCGGGAATTTTTGTTCCATTTTAATGGTTCGGTGATTTTCCTCAGCAGGTATGGTATTCTAGCGGTGACTTGCACTTGTATACGGACGCATCCCAGCAGTTCGGTTTCGGAGCTTTCTTTAATGGGCGTTGGACGCAAGGCATGTGGCCACTGCAATGGCGCTCCTTGAATTTATCCATTACTTTTCTCGAACTTTTCCCGATCACCCTCGCGTTGCGCTTATGGGGCCCGGCATTGCAAAACCGGCGTGTCATATTTTGGTGTGATAATGGGGCTGTGGGGGCGATTATTAATAGCCAAACATCACGGTGTCCCAGAATTATGAAATTGGTTCGCATGTTTGTAGTGCTTTGTTTGAGGTTGAATATCCACTTTAAGGCACGCTATGTACATGGTCTTGATAATGGCATCGCTGACGCTCTATCTCGTTTTCAGATGGATCGTTTCTGGCGGCTGGCGCCCGAGCCCGCCCCCGTTATGACACCCTTGCCTGCAGACCTTTGGAACAACTTAATTTAGAGGTTCACAGTCTTTTGATGGACTCAGTTGCCCCGCGTACCCATTCAGTTTATCAATGTGCTTGGCAATTTTTCTGTTGGTTTAATTCCCGCAATGGTTTTCTTAATACATCTTCTAGTCCCACATTGCAGCAGCTTGTGTACTTTATTGCATTTTTGTCCGTTAATGGGTACGCTCCGGCTACTGTTGCATCGTATGTCTCAGGGATTGCGTCTACACTCCGCTTGCAGGGTTCCCCTGACATAACTAAACATTTTATTGTGAAACGAATGTTAGATGGTTGCCGCCGCCGGTACGGGCGGCGCGATCAACGCCGCCCTATTACGATTGTTTTACTGCGGCGTATTATTCCTGCTTTGCACTCCGTTTGTACCAATCAGTATGAAGCCCTACTGTTTCGAGTGGCTTTCCTGTTAGCGTTTTTTGGATTTCTGCGCGTCGGTGAACTCACCGCGTCCACTCGATCTGGAATTTCACCTTTACGTCGTTCTGATGTTACCCTTCATCATACCTCTTCCGGCAGTGTGGTTAATCTAAACATTCGTTTCTCCAAGACCGACCAGTACGGTCAGGGTTGTGTAATTTCAATACCTGCTGTTTCTGAGGGCGAACTCTCCCTGTGCCCTGTTCAGGCCACTACACAGTTGCTCAGCAAGTGTCCTCAGCATTTCAGCAATTTCCTGTCCCATTTCGATGGTTCTCCAATTACACGTTCTCAATTCACCGCTGCTTTAAGGCGGGCCCTTGGCTTCATTGGCATTCATGATACCCGTTATACTTCTCATTCCTTCCGGATTGGTGCGGCCACAGCAGCCGCAATGGCGGGAATTCCTGACGATGAGATCCAACAGATTGGTCGTTGGCAGTCAGGCGTTTACCGCCGCTATATTCGTATTAGCAGGGACCTTCTCCCATGAGTTTTCAAATTTGTGGCTATTTTGTACATTGGGGTCATGTTACCCCACACCAAAAAACAACCGTGATTCCAACCATACGCTAACTTTTCATGAAGTATTGATAGCTATTTAATTTCTGTTTTACTTCCATGAGCAAACCCGCCGATCGACAACAAGCCCCTTGTCTGGGAGGTTGGCGACTCGTTCATCCATTGGACCTCCCGTGTGGCGTTATCCTCTCCTTGGGGGGAGGCACTTGATGGGCTGGCAACTGTTCGCTGGATGGGTAGTCGCGGCCTGCAGCTTGACCAATTCAACGATTTCCTTCATAGCTGCTGGCTGGCTGAGCAAGCATCGCCAACATGGATCATCATACACGTTGGCTCCAACGATCAGGGCTACGTCCCCAAGAAATCAGTGCTCGAGGGGATTAAACAAATTCTTGCCGTCACCCGATCATTATTCATTATTGCGTCGCTCCATCATTTACTGGTCGGAGATTTTGCCAAGGGTCTCCTATGCCTCGGCTAACAGACAAAATTCGGTCGAGTGCACCAGGCGAGCTCTTAACCGTTCGGTGGGCAATCTTTTCCACAGGGCGCCGGGTGGGTTGATTGCTCACCCCCAAATTGAGTGGTGGCGCAGGATTTATATTTATCAGATGGGGTGCACCTTGTGGATGCCGCTTCGGAATTCCTTATTTATAACTTCCATACCGCGTTACTCCAGTCTTGCGGAGTAGCTTGATTTCCTGTTACAATGCCAGCGCAAACACCACCCCCCCTACACATGAGGTCACTTACCTATCATCACGCAGCCCATTTGGCGGCGGTCATAAATGACCGTGTGGCGGAATTTCATTCTTATCACCGTCATGGGCCTTAGGATTATGAATCAATATAGCTATATAAAACCTAAGCAATCAACGAATTCTTACATACATGGAATCAATAGGAAGTCTGTATAATGTTTATGGTTCACTTTGCAGTTATAACCCAGATGGAATGGGTAGTCTATATTCGGGTACGTACGGGTGTGACGTGAATAATGTCTATTCCGCGGATTACGCTTCGACCGGGACTTGCTTAGTTTAGCTTATTTACAATGTTGTCTCGCGGTTTACGCTTCGACCGGGGATATGCTAAACTATCACTTACATATAATGCTATTGGTTATCGATCTGGAATTAAAACTGCTCTGGCCGTACGATAACAACAGAATTAAACTTGTGCTGGTGTAAGATTTCATTCATTTTGTGTCTGACTTATGCGGCAATAATAACATATTTTTTTCAAGTGAGAATGTTGTGTGATGATGGGAAAACCCCTGATAATTTCGTAGAAATCTATAGACCAAAAGGCTACTTCCAAACGTGTTTGCATGTGGTGATCCTTTTTTGTTGTGACATGGGGGCATTCTACGTATGAGGGCTTTTTACTGATGAGGAGAGGAAGGTAAGAAAACCGTTTCATTTGCCTGTTTGCTCTCCTTCGAGATCAGCTAAAGTCTGATACCCATTGACCAAAATACAAATCATAAAAGGTTTGCCACTTGACCGGGCTGAGTAAATTACCCACAATGCTAATGGGTTTGGTACCTTACAAGAATGCCACTAGCATTACATTCGTAATTCCCTGAGAGTAAAGCTTCACAACATTTTTGGTGTGGTTCTGTATTTGGCTTTAACAGAAACAAATTAATTTCTTTCAATGCAAATAAATATTTTTAATCATTTTGACCTTCTGAAAACGAATCTCTCCTTGAGCAGAATCGGTGCGATTTTTCCGTGGCATATCAGAGAAATATATTTCATTGTAATAATACTTTGGGGCCACTGCCATCAGGGCTAACTGGAAACCAGTCAGATTTCCTCTATGTTTTTCTCCGGCTGTGGAAATCATTCTGTCTGCATTGTAACAAAGTTTATAGCACTGAATAGTAAATATCCAGTATCGAAAGCCGAACTACACATTACCCAAAATCTAGATAAAAGTACAAAAGAAAAACCAAGATAATACGAAAGCAGAGACTCTACATGACATTACGCTTACCTCTATAATACAGGCACTGTTTCTTCGGTTTAGAAAAAAGACTAAAGACAACAAAACTGCCAGCATCCTAAGTAACAATATTCGAGTAGGGTGGTGTTGATTGCCATAATGCGTTTTGCCATTTGGTGTCTAGTCCTACAAGTAACATAATAAAGCGACTCGAATTAAAAAAAAAAATACAATACACGTTACAATAACGTATGTATGGAACAAATTCTATTAAAGTCCAAAGATTCACAGTTATCATGATAATGTTGGAAAGCCCCCATAAGTTATAGAGGGCGTTGAGTTTTTTATTTTTATGCTGAATGAAGCCAATGATAAATATCATTATCTTGTTTGCAGTATAATTGCTCCTGCTCAATATTCATGTTAATGATTGTTTTGCAGTGGGCACACTGCAAAATGTATTTATGTATAGCAACCAAATATATCAATACAAAATGGACAACACGTTTTTATTTCAGTTGTACCATTAACTTTTGATCATAGTTCGATAACAACAAAATACTTCCCGAAATTGTGATTATTTATTTGAAATGGTTTCTTTCTCCAGATGACGTCGTCGCTAAGTCAAACCAGTGGGTTTGTGCTTGCCCTGGAAAGGTACCAGTGTACTATCGAGACATGACGCTAGCCTATGCGTTCCACACCGTACTGGAAAGTGAAGTTGGCGAGACAGACATGCAGCTCGTGGGCGTAGCAGTCATGAAGAACGGTAATATCCTAGTTGGGGATAAGAAGAGGAAGGTGTTGACCGAGCACAAACCCGGTGATGGCAAACTCATACCCACCACACCGGTAAAGATTGCACCTAACTGGTTGGCTGTGATGAGTAATGGTTGGCTCGTGATCAGCGACGGGTACCAATGACTAGTGGGTATGGTGAATGTTTCTGATGGCAACGCTGCTCTGGTTACCACCTTCCAACCAACCATCGACGGCCAACCGGTAAAAATACTGCAAGGGTTTGTTCAGTAACAGCTCAGATATTTACGTTGCTGCGTGCAAACGTTACACCAATACCGGACATATTCACCAATACGACTGCACAGATCAGGTTTTCTGCTGTGTGGCAAAGGGTGTGCTCGAACCCTGTGGAATCACATTCACAGCAAATGGGCAGTGGCTGTCGGTAGCCGACTGGCACTCTGTCACGATGTGTATCACGAGGTCTGATGTTCTTCAGCGTAATACTGGCTGGTATTCCGTCAAGGTATATCACAAGGTGTGATGTTACCCAGCGTGATGCCGACTAAAAAGCTTTTCAAGAAATCAATCTGTGTACAAACCCTTGAATCGTTTTTGTATTCGGTTAAAAGAAACTAAAACAAAACATGGTAGTTTTATCTTTTTGTGGTTCTTATAAAATGAGAAGATTACAAAAAAAGCTTTATTTATTTTTTTTGGGGGGAAAGCGAAGAAAAATTGGTGATTACCATTTTTCTTTTTAGAGTAAAAACATTTAAACCAAAACAGAGAAACTCTTAGACGTACAGGTTTCTACAACGGCATTTCATAATCATAATGTGTAATAATTTCCTGTATTAGTCCCTGTTCAAATTACTTAATTGCAGCTGCAATTTATACAAGAGTCCGTTGCAGTGGCTGCAGCCACTTTCAGAAAACGTTCATGGAGTAGTGTCAATGTCGGACAGGTTCAGAGCTGCCAAGTGGTACGGATTTTCCGTAATTGGTACGGAAATTGATCGTGTTTACGGGAGTACGGACTGCCGCCCCCAAAATACGGAAAACCCTCTGGCGATCATGCATAATATCGCGGCGCACAAACCACGCAAAACGGTTTATATTCGACTCGGCCCGCACTCAGACCGCGTGTGGTGTCCCGCGCTCGCGTGCGGCGGTGAAACAAGTGAAGACCGACTCCCCAGCAATCAGGACACTTTGTATACGTTACACGGTAACATGTACTTGTACATGTACATATACATGTGCCTTGTGCGATACGGTGACCAATGAATCATACATAGGACTACCTGTGGCGCGCTGGTGCCCGACAACACACACTCACACCCAAAACGCTGTTTTTACATGGGACAATTCAAACTCAGCATTGCAAGGCGTAGTGTAGTATTGTGTATACACACTGGTATGGGTCTGAGTTGGTATGGGTCCGAGCTATTTTTGGTCCGAATTGGTGTGACACCTATTTCCGCAACAATCACGGCATGCGTCTGACGCGTCGTGCATGACAACACGCCACTGTACTCGCTCAGACTTTGTCATTCTATTTTGGAAAAGAAATGGCTTCTAAGGTTAAACGTATGAAAAAAACTGCGGACGTTTAGAGAAGAATACCACAAGAAATGGCCATATATCACGGCATCTTCCAAAATGTGAAAATTTTGCGCGATGTACGCTGTGCTCCAGTGATTTCTCGATCGGACACGGGGGATTAAATGACGTCAAAGTACATGTCAAGTCAGTGAAAAATCGAACAGGTGAGGATGATTGGGAAGGGAATCAGGGCATAGCAAAAATTTTCCGACAATGGTACCATTCGAGCTGAGGTGTTGGTGGTGCGGTTGCTTACCGACCAAGTACCGGAATGTTGGTATGCACATGTTATAATAAGAATTTGGATTACATGTATTGCGAACTTTGGCTTCTATGCTTATGCTGTAGGTGCCCTGTGGAAGTACACACATCATCAAAGGTTGTACATTTGATTTATAATTTGGCATGCAAGGCAAACAGAATTCAAAACAGTTTTTCATTAAAATATTACTTTCTACATACTGAAAACTCCCATACTACATGTACAATGTAAACTTGCTGTGTTGTACATTACGCATCAAATTAAAAATAGTACTTTGGCAGCCAATAGGCTCTGCGAAAGAAATTACTGATTTCCTCTGAAGATTACAGATTTTTAGAGTTGAGATTTCTGAAAAGGCAGCTATGCAAGTTTTTCTCCACAACATTGGTCGTCATGGGTAATGTCTCGTATTGGGACATATTTTAAAAATTAAAAAAATTAAACGTCGTCGCGAACTGTCGGAAGATGGACGTACAAATTCATTTTCCTGCCCCTTGAGAGGATAACGCAAATAAAATGGGATGTAGCAAACTTACGGAAAACCAAGACCAGTTTGCCCAGTGTTGTTCGGAATAGTGAACTTCTTATTTTCAACCAACGTAGCAGATCAAAGTAGAAGTACCGTCGCTGTGTATGAAATATCTGTCAACGGAAATGAAGATTTGATTGTGTATAGTGTAATTGGACAACCAGCGTAAGAAACCATTATTGTGTCACCTCAACGTTCGTGCAGGGGTTGAAAGAGCGAGTAACATGCGTCTTCGAGCTATTGGGTGCCGTGATTTGGGGGGAAAACACGCTGGCGTGAAGCTTCATAGCGTTTGGGTGTAGTGCAACCGCAGTCATGGCGTCTTCTCAGATTTGTCTATGATAGAAATTCGTGATGAGATCATTCATTGCTCTCCATAATTCGACTATTTAAGCCTTGTCATCATAATCGGCTCCTAGGCCAACAACCTCCCCTGGAATTCTGTAGGTCTACTCGATCGTTCAGTACTCGTGTAAATTATATTCAGCTTCTTGATGTTAAAGAAATATATATTAATATTGGATATGAAAAGGCTGGTTAATTTCGCTGTAAACAACAAGTAGCCTTTGAAGATACGCTGTATATCTATTAAAAACATGGTACTGAAAATAAACGTCATGCGAGAAATGCTTGTAGAATTAAATCCTTCAAAACACGCGTTATTATCAGATCAGCTTATTACGCCTTAATTTCCTCATTGAATCGTTTGGGAGGAAATACTTATCTACTTATTCACGTAATAAACACTAATAAAACATGTAAGCAAATGCTATTCTTGAAAAAAAAACAACAACGCAGGCCACATATAATGGACCAGTGCGTTGAAATTATATGAAGCTGAATAACTGAAGTACCAATTAAACGTGCAAACCTCTTGTTTTTGATAATGTAGAACATTGAAACTTATGTTCAAGATGTGCTAGCACTTTCGCTGATACATGTAAATATTTGCTGATGCGCTTTTGCTGGTATGTGTTAATATGCCTATTCAAAAGGGCATTAGCATAAACATCAAAATGGCACAGAAAGTAGCTAACATAGCAACATGAAAATCAACTGTAAATTGGAAACGGATCATGAGTCATGAAAGTTACATGACATGTGACTTTAAACCCTTTCATACAATTTGATTACTCAATAAACCGGCAGTTATCATCTACATACCCCTTGCTCACATTAATTCACTGATTTATGCTCATTTCTTTCCGACCCAAGCCTGCTTTGAAAGGTCTGTACTCAAGATCGTCAATATTAAACTTTGAATAAACTAGTGCATGATCTTGGGAGATACGGCCTGCGAGAGGAAGCGAATAATATTGTCTACTAGCCTGTCCAATGTACACTGTGTCCAAATTTATTATGCAAGTATGTGTCCAAGCTTATTTTGCAAGTATGTGTTTTTATTGAAGTAACACAACGTGTTCCATAATGCCCTAACTGCTCTCCATGCCTCAGTGGACATGTGAGAAATGCAATAGGAGAAGCATTGTCTGTAACTCATGAGATACAAGTCCAAATGTGAGTTATTTTCAGAAAACACTGTCCAGAGTTATTATGCAACAGTCGAGTGTACAGTAAAGATGGGTACAAAAGGTGATCTCCAGCCTGCTGAAAAAAAAACTGTGAAGTTGCTTTCACAGGGCCAATCTACATTGGATATTGCCAAGTGCCTTTCCAGAGATCGCCGTACTGTGAAAAAAATTATGGCAAACAGCGAAAGTGGTCGAAAACAGCGAGTTCAATCAAAATATCAAAAAACTTAATGCCCAGCACCTTCGACAGATTCGCCGTCATGTTACCAGAAATCCTCTAGCAACCAGCAGAGAGGTATACCCAAAGTATTCAGAACCACACACTGTAAGGCCTTAAATGAGGTTGCCAAGGATTGAAAGGTTCAAAGACGACCACCTCTCAACAAAAACTACAAAGCCAAACGCATTTCCTGGGCTGAAAAATATATGAAAATATTCACGCGTTATTTTAACGGACGAGTGCAGAGCAACACTGGATGGACCAGATGGATGGGCCAGAGGATGGATAACTCAGGGGCAGTCTGCACCAGTGCAACTATGTCGACAACAAGGTGGGGGTGGAGTCATGTTTTGGGCTGCTATCGTTGGAGATCAGATGATTGGACCATTTCGTGTTGAGGACGATGTTAAACTGAACTCTGAAGGATATTGTGATCTTTTGAATGCCAACTTTGTGCCATGGTGGAAGAAGCATCCGGCCAGACAACGCAAGCTGCTGATTTTCATGCACGATAACGCACCTTCGCACGCATCCCATTACACAAAAGCCTGGATGGAGCGCAACGGATTCAAGCAGGAACAGATCATGGAGTGGCCTGCTTGTTCACCGGATTTAAATCCGATTGAGAACCTCTGGTTGGTGTTAAAGCAGACAATTTATGCTAGTGGGAAACAATAAAATTCCAAGGATGCATTGAGGGATGCGATTAAGGAAGCAGCAGCACGTGTTTCGAAGGAAACAATAAACAATTTGACAAAATCAGTGGACAGCAGACTGTTGAAAGTCATCAGCAAACAGGATGGCTATATTGACATGTGACGTTTATTAGCTTAAAATAGGATGCTTAGTGCAACTGTTTATTTTTTGTTTGTTTAGTTTTGTTTTTGATGTTTTGATTTTTTTTCTTAAGGTGCAATAAAAATGATTTCTGCTTTACAATGACTTATAATCTGGAGAAAATAATAAAACATGACTGCACTGCACACTTACTGTTACTATGTTACATAATATCTCTGGACAGTAGAAAACAAACGCTATGAAGAGATGACAATATTATATTGATCTGGAGAAAATAATTGTTTGTAATGAATTTCATTTGCAAATGAACATATAAAATATAATATTTGAAATCAATAACTTTACCAAAAGTGGTGTTTTGCAATGGAATTTTAATTTTAAACTTTGCATTTGCATAATAAGTTTGGACACAGTGTAGTCAAAAGCGAGGCATCCCCCGATGAAATACAACACACTTACCGCAAATCTTCGAATAAAACCGTTACAAAAACGTACATTGTAAAGTGCATGGACAGCATAGCTGTATATTCTCCATCTCTCGGAAATGCACTGAGTGTACGATGTTGTGAATGTACGTGGGGTAAGAGCCAAACCCGTCGTTAGAATAAGCATCTCACCGACCCAACCGCACTGTAGCACCTTACACATGTAATTTTCCACGCAGTTTTAATTATCTAGTGACGGCGAAATAAAAGGAATCCAGCCCGTTTGAAGTACCCAGGTCTTTTGCCTGCTGAGCTTTTTGTTTTGCCTGGCCTTCAATTCCCCCTTCAGTGGTGGACGGATCGCCACCCCCAAGCGATCGGCCGGGGCCGGACCGCTAGAGGATAACTTCAGTTTGCGGTACCCGCTGCTACCCCTGATTTGGACCGGCCAGCCGACACCGGCAAGCTCAGTGGTCAAGTGGCGAAGACGTCTGCACTTTGGAACCAAAATGGCTGATTGTACAGTACAGCATACAGCTGTTATGTGCTAATTGTCCATGTGTAGTGACGCATAATCCCCCATTTTGGTTCCACAAACTGTCACACCTTTGGTCGCACTTGCCCCATAAGAAGCCGAAATCAAAAGTGTCCCACACCATTGTGCGGGAAGTGCGCCCTCTTTCAATTCTACACAATGATTGTACCCGCACAGGTCAAGTTTGAGCGGGCAGGTTGTTGATGACCTAAGACTGCTTTGCTTGGAACTGGATTGCAAACAACCTCCTCATCAGGGTTTTCCCAGGAGTACATGGAAAAACTCGTGAGATATTGATTTTTAAACAGCAGCAACAAATAGCGAGATTGCTAACAAAGCAGGAGACAATGGGAGTTTTTGCAAAATTAACAAAGATAATTTTGAGAAACACAGAAATACATGTTCCGGTTGAATGGGAGGATTTCAACTCAGTTATCGAAAAATTAATCACCAAAGAATGTTCATGGCCGCTGCCATTTTACTTGCCAATATAAACCCAGCGATAAACGGTTGTCCGTTCCCAGCGTTCGACTTACGAACAACGAATCGAGCTGTTCGTAAAAAATACAGACCAAGCCTCCTGAACTCAGCCACAATGTTTGCCTGTAATGTCCAATACACCACAGAGGGGCCCAGGTAGTCTCAAGAAAATCCGTCCCTTCCGTGGAGTTGGATATAGTATGGCCCCGCCCATGGCCCCTACCCCGTTTATTTTATCCGGCAACAGATTTACTCTTCCGAAGTCATCTTGTCCAAATCCAACCCTCAAGGCCAACTAATTGGTCATGGTTGTCAATACTAGTGACTTGGGCGGTTGCGTTTCTCCAAGGGATTCGATGCAACTAATTTCTTCTTAATAATTAATTATCCTCCTTTCATCCATTTTCGTGTTTTCTTTTACACTGTGTTTTCTTGTATACTCGTCTTGGTTCCGTTTTGTGTGTTCAGTAAATAACATCATGATGATAAGTCCCTGATCGCTTTATTTAGCAGTCTTAACCACAGTGGCGTATCTTAGTGTTGAGATAGTGTTGGCGTAGTGTTTTTAAGCCTGGAAACTACCAGTAGCATCATTTGTTCAGCGATAAAATGATTTTTGTGGAGTGTCTGGCACTTTCGCTTCCTATTTAAAAAAATGGCAGCATGTTTCCTCTTCCTCGATTCGCCACTGCTTGACCGGCTGCGCGAGGCTCAGGGTGGGCAGACGAGAAGGCTGCAACACGGGGAAGCAAAATCCAAACATTTCCCTGAGCTCCAAGAAGTCGCTGCCGCGCTGTTAACACCACTAGGCCTATGTCTTCTCCTGGCAGACGGCCCCAGCAAGCAGAGAGTCACGCCCATGACAACCATACCAATGTATGCGGCTGTTGTCAGCTAGAAAACGAAACAGTACAGGCCCCTGTAGCCATCGAAAGCCTTGTTATCACTTGGTTGGTAGTTACTGTAGACCCATGCATTTCTTCAAGGACGAGATACAACGTCTGGGTTAACAGAAAGTCTGTTAATTTACCAACCACTAGCTATTGTTTTATAGTTAAGAAGAAATTAGAATGGTGCGATTTTCTTTGAGTTGTCGGGCTTAGTGATCCCTGTTCACCACTTCCCGAATAGCATCGTGTAATTAGGGCGTGGTTGTGGCTAAATGGTGATTCAGGTTCCGCGGCTTCTGACTAACCCGCCCCAAACAAAGATACGGACAAAATGGTAAGAGCCAACAACACTGGGCTGGATAGCTCAGTTAGTAAAGCGTCAGTACAGTAATTAGGGCGACGCATGTTTAATCCTGCCAAAATCAAATTCTTTGTTCGTCTTTTTAATCATTTGCAAGCACCTTGTCTGGTTTCCCGTCATACTTTGATTCATGATATATGCTTTAAATATTTTGAAAACCATTACCTAGTCTTCAGGGCAGCTTAGTGTACCTGGATGCATCCCCACTAGCGAGGAAGAAACACTGCATTAGTATCAAGTATTATAATTTCTTGGACATGATGCTGTATCTGAACAGGTTTCCGTTTCAAATACATTTGACTGAGATTAGATTAACTTGGATGTGTCCATTCCTCTGGAATGGGGTAATTGGACATTTCAAAGTGTGCAACTGCTAATAGAAGAATAGTATGGATACCAGACCCAAGGATTCTGACTACTCTACGAATCAAAGTTCCGGTATCACCTAATGTGAGACTGGAGGAAATCCTCAAGTTTTCCGGAGATAGCCGAGATATTCCGAAGTCGTCCCGTCTATATTCGGGATGTTCAGCTGTTCCCGGCTGGGTAGGTAGTCTAGCTGTTGAACGTAAACTTTTGTATTCGATTGGCAACTGTTGATCCAACTGTATTTGACTTTATACATTGAAGGTGAGGGTCGCCTTGGCCGAAATGCAGAATATAAGTTTAAGAATAATAAGTTTCTCCGACCATTGCAGGCTTTATGCCTGAATCATGCTCACAGTGGGCATACATTTGCAGTATTGCTCACTGGATATGGGAAAAACTTAATTTTTGAGATGTTGCCACTGATGAATTCTACAATACCCGGGCTCTCAACTTGTGACCCCTGACCCTTGCGTCATATCTATTTGCATCCCTGGGTGATGCCTGACCAAAGTTTTTTTTATCAAAAGTTGTCAGGGAATCTTTTGGCAGGAACCAGACTAGTAGAAGAAGATCCTGTAGTTTTATCTACTGGATAGAGACGACATTTATAAGAATGTTCATTTGTGAATGGACAACTCATTCCGGTTCGACCTTTTTTTTTAATTTAAAAGAAAATGTTAAAGGTTCAAAACATTAATAACGGCCTGATAGATACCGCCTCCCCCACCTAATTGGTGTTTACTACTATAACAGAAAAAAAGTATTATAGTCGCTTCAAGAGAAGTCTATCAATGGATATTTATTTTCCCATATGATATTGCTTGAAACAATAATTCGCTCGCACATAACGTCATCGTTGTTTTTTTTTAAATAAAAGTTGTTTACATTTAGAAGAAAAACTCTTTTTTGAGGAATCGCCCAGGAACTTCTCTTATTTCAAAACCGTAAAAATAGGAAATGTGGAACAGGTTCATACAGCAAAAACCCTCAGATGATCTTTAAGAGGTAAACCTTTGCCTGATTCAAGGAATTATAATGAACACAGTGGGTAAATAGCCGAAATCAATTAGTAAAAATGCGAGTCTGGAACCGTGAAATTGAAAATTCTTGGTTTCCTAGCTTTTTGCTCTCTGCATTGAGCGTCACTAACAAAGATGTGGGGCTCTTCGTCAAAACAAAAATCCTTATTGACTACTTTTCGGCCTTGCCAGTAAACACGTTTTCTACGTGATGAAAAGTAACATTAGTGTCTCTTCGTGTAAAGGCAAAATGCACTTATCAAGATTCTTCCCTTCACCAAATGAAACCAATCGAAATAAAAAAAATGCTACTTTCACTAAATGCGGGGTTGCAGATTTGCATTCACGTGAAGGGACATCTTTGGTGCGTCAAAAATGGACCACCCTATTGTTTCTTTTTCTGCAAGTAGATTTTTGGGATTTGGGACTCTGCGTGAAAGTATTTTGAAAACTTAATTTGCTGCTTGCCAAAATTTGGATTTTACTTTAAGAAAGCTTCGCAGCGCCTAAAAAGTGGACGACGGGTGTGCTGGGAAATCGGAAGTTTGCGGTACCATAAAGGACTGTCAGGATTTCAATTCCCATTTGCAAGTTTCTCAATGGAAAAAATATATCTTCCAGATTGTTTTTTAGAGCTGTGACACCACCCGTCAGACAATTGACCCTCTACCGTTAAATGTTGGCTGTTCATCGTCCCAAGACCGTTCCATTCTGAGCGGCGTTGCAGTCGTTTCGGTTTTCAACTTGTCCACTTTTGGACCACCCTGCAGTCGTCAAAGTGATATCCCAATTCTGCTAGTAGAAAATTGGGTTTTATGAAAAGGGGTCGTGCAACTTGATATAACTTAAAATCTACTGGCAGAAAATGAGAAGACGGGGCTGTCCACCTTTGAAGCTCCATAGACAGGACCCGCCCTAGAAATGGTCCGACCCATGTAGGAAAAGCATATCAGTGAACTGCTCACGCACGGAAGTCGACGTTGCTGCTTGTTGGTGAGTAGAATCTTCCATTTCTCCAGCCTGCGAGGCCTGTAGCCTTATTTAAAGTCAGTCCATAAATGCATACAGCGACTGTACATGACAAATATATGAAGCAACTTTTCAGTAATGCAGGCAGAGGGTGCCTTTTTACTCTTCGTGCTTGAAGCACACGTCAGCCATGTTGCTGTTCAAGCGTGGGCCCATCAAAAACATGTCCATGTTGAGCACACTCGGCTTGTTGGCACGATTGCCCGATCTCTCTGCGTGCGATTTGGTCATTGAAGTCTCCAACTTGCAATATTTTAACTACCGTGAGAGAAAACGAGCCGTGAGGAGATGGTGGAATTATCATGAAATCGATCCCATGACCGCGCTAAGCAATCGCGTTTCTCCACCGAGCGAGAGCCCCCAACAACACTCGTTCGTCCATGTACATGAAAGCGTACCACTCAACACAGCACGTGTACTTTGTATTACCAGCGATATCGATGTGAATGTACAGTACATGTACTGTATATCGTCCTGCATGAACGCTGTCTGTGTACTGAGGATTTCTGGACATCCCTACGCGAAAGGTACTAAGTCAGGGAATCCCCTTGACTTGAAATCAACACGCGAAAGTACTGAGTCGGGGGATCCCCTAGACTTGAAATCAAGTCCTTAGTCGGTCGTGTTTGTTGTCCAGAACAATATGAGCCAGCATGCTCCGTTGATTCTGTTCACCGTTGCCTGTAACCCAGGGTGCTGCGGTTCGGCCCGCCTACGACGAGTGTTCGTTGGCTGTTCAGGCTATTATAAACCTAACGAAAGACACTCCGCAAAAGCTTAGACATACCATGGTGTCCTTGTCAAACACTTTTCACTGCGATTACGAAGATATGCAGCACGTGTGGAACAAGTGAGGAACACTTCAACATTTTGATCGTAAAATTCTTTTTTTTTCAGAAATGTAGCGTACACACATCTTTCACCCCATTTTCCCCGAAATATTGCCTAAGATTAAGAAGAAACACATCACAAATTGAATCTGAAGCCTGATTATACTTCTCTGGTATAAATTCAGCAAGCTTTTACACAATGTAGAAGATCTCCACGGATGGATTTTGGTATAGTCTTTTGCTGGCTGGAGTCGCCATTTTAACAAGCACAGAAAATGACCACGAATTCGCCGAATTTTGGCGCATACGCACAAACTAAGTGGAAGGGTGAACGTACATTTGTACAGTGATTCACAAACGTTCCATCGGCGCTCAGCTTTAAAATCGTTCACTGGACTGTTCTTTAGTGCTGCAAGTGGTTGAAATGCTCTATCTTTGTCTTTTGAATACTTTGCAGAAATGGCTACACGTGCATCCATCCCTTCTGGCGTTGAGAAGCATCTTGAATGCCCAATATGTGGTGACAGATACAGACGGCCGAAAGTACTAAATTGCTTGCACAGCTTCTGCGAGGAATGTCTGGTGAAGTACCGTACTGGTAGATATAAATATCATCCCAAGATCCCTTGCCCTGTGTGCCGTCAAGAGACAACACTGCCCAGGACAGGCATAACAGGCCTTAAGACAAATTTCCATTTGGTTAGTTTGATTGAGGAATTTACTCCGCAAGAAAAAGCCGCATACTCACTGGGCTCCAGGCTACTCTGCCAGACATGCAAGGAGAACAACGAGGCTTCACACCACTGCATTGACTGCGGGAAGAATATTTGCCTGAAATGCTACGAAGACCATTTCCGCTTCCCGGCGTTATCTAGCCACGCAGTTGTAACACTAGATGAGATATGCGGAGGTAAAGTGAAAGTGATCAAACAACTCGATGGGTACAAATGCCACCAACACAACGACAGAGTGAAGCAGTTTTACTGCAAAACATGCGATGAGCTGATCTGTCAGGGCTGTACAGTTGTTGAGCACGCTAAACCCAACCACGATATCACTGAAAGTAAGACAGCCGCTAAGATTTTGAGGGAGTCACTAACAGATAAGTTCCCTGCTTTCAATAAAGACGTACAAGATCTAGAATATCGTCTTTGGGATGCAGCTAAAGTAAAGACAGCACTCAACAGTAACAAAGCCAAGGCGCAAAAGAAGGTGCAGGAAAGAGCTGCCGAGGTCATAGCCAAAGTCAGAGCTGAAGAGAAACGGATTCTTGGTGAGATCACAACCCGGGTACAGGAGCAAAACGAACGACTGGATGAGTATGAGAAGACACTGAGCGACTTACTTCGGAGAAGGAAACACTCGCTGAAGTCGGCGCTAGACATTGTCCAGAATACGTCAGACTACGATTTCCTATCGCTGCACTCCGTAATCAGTAACGACCTGGACGAACTCAGAGGTCAACAAACCCCCAAGATTACGGGTCTGCAGTCATATCCCGTATTTGTGCAGAGCAACATGCTCGATGTTGATCTGGGCAATGTGGTAATGAGAGACACCTGGGAACTGTGTCTAACGTTTGGCCAACAAGGAAGTGGCGATGGAGAGTTTCAATCAGCCAGAAGTATTGCTGCTGCTGCTGAACCTGACGAGATGGCCGTGGCTGACTGGAAGAACAAACGAGTTATTATCTGCAACAACCAGGGACCCACCGGGAAATTCCTGGCGATAAACGCAAGTACGTTGTTAGTTCACGTGCGTTTCAGATTGCAGTGTCCAGGGGATGTCCATCCCCACAACTGTTTAAAGACAAAGAAGTATATATGCTTCCTGTTACCGTGTTTCCTTTGTTCCTAACAATTGCCTTGCTCCAAAAAAAATCGTCAGATACATTGTGGACAGATGCAAATGATGGCTTGCACCTTTGCTTTAAAAAAGAGAAATTTAATTAACAATCTTTCTCTCGTAGCATTATCATAACAAGGTCAATTTGCTCATGTAAGTTTATTTATTTCATATTCCTACCTAAGGAGAATGTATCAAGTTGCAAATCTATTAACACACAGTCGATGGGTTCTTGATTCACGTGATCCAGTCTTGTGCCTCTCTTGTCAGCAAAGGTCAGAAAAGACTTGAGCAGGTTTCGTACAAACAGATTAATCCTGTTAAGCTCATTTTGTAAACCCTTGTCTGCTGCAGCTAACCGTAATGTAAGTTGTAACTTTCCATCTAGACACGAGTACACCAAGTCGCACTGGCCATCGATTATTTTAGATTTCGAAGAACAAGAGTTCATTTTTTTTGCTGTGATTTCAGGGTTGCCATTTTGTTAATTTTTCAAAAAATAAATTAATATGTTGGTAGTTTTTTTCTTAGAGCTAAAAAATACAAATTAGTTGCAAATTCTACACGTTTTTCACGTTACTTTTCTTATTCAAGGGTTCTGAAAGCACTTAGTGAGGGGCAGCGTGCATACTGTATTGTTTTTAGAATCAACTGTAATCATCTTGAGTAAAGTTGTACCCACTGAACGGCCCTGCACGATGGCTACCATGCAAAGCCTGTACAGCTTTGTAGCATCACTGTAACCCTGTTAATATTAGACAACCCTTGAAGGGGTAGCGTCCACTTACAAGTCATGGACGTCGACGTGTTGAATTTGTAAAGACAGCATCGAAAAGCACGTCATGCTGAACTCTCTTAAAACCATCATTTGGGTTTTATTGATGATTACGACAATTATATAATTTGCAGAAATATTGTGGGTTATTTTTATCCATGTAAATACTTTTTGCAGAGGGCACACTGTGTTTACCCTGCGAGGCAGTACGAATTTTTACTCATACGGTGGCTGGAGCGGACTATTCCGTTGAGTCCGTTTCATTTTTCAGAGTTGCAAAGCCCTGAGTCCGTCCTAAAGGTATTTTAATGCTTCAGTGGTTGTCCCCTAGCCTCTACAGATCTTACAAACTAACAGAAACAACCAAAAGTACATCAAAGTACGGTGGGGGCCGTTATCACAGGCTATGCCGATTTGAAGGGGGCGCCCTCGCCACGCGCCAGCCAAGCCATACCACCACCACAACACCCCCAACAAAAATAACACTTCAAAGACGGCCGAAAGCTGCCTCCGACAAGTTCCAGACAGCTGTCACTGATAAAGAACATTCCACTGCCTGCCCCAGGCACCGTTTTGTAAACAACCCCCATTAGATTGTACACAAAGGACCACTTAGCACACAGTCCTGTGGGAATTGACTGGCTCAAGGCCGGCTAAATTTTTTCCATTTTTTTCAGGCTAGGGGAGGCCCTGGCTGTAAAGTGACTAAACCAGGTTTTTCAGCATGTACAGGGGTAGGATATGATAAGTAGTCGTGGCATTTGGACTTTAAAAAAATTAACGTTAATTAGCTACAATGCACTCGCCAAAAGACGCCGCTCCCTAAGTCTTCATTCAGAGTGAGCAATTCTCAACTGAAAAACGGAAAATTTTCCATTTCTGCTTAAATATTAAATTTTGATTACAGTTTGGTAAGAACAAAATTCCAGCCAAAATGTGATCATTCATTCAAAATTACCTTTTTTTCCAGATGACGTCGTTGCTATGACAAACCACTGGCTGTGTGCTAACATCAGTAAGGTTCTCATGTACCGTCGAGACGCAACGCTAGCCTGTGAGTTCTACACAGTCCCGGAGACGGAGGTTCATGGTGAGATAGATGTGCAGCTTGTGAGTGTAGCCGTCATGAAGAACGGTAACATCCTTGTTGGGGATAGAAAGAGGAAGGTGTTGACTGAGCACAAGCCCGATGACGGTAAACTCATACAAACCACACCAGTAAGGATCGTACCTTATTGGCTGGCTGTGATGAGCAACGGCTGGATCGTGATCAGTGACCGGGACCAGGGACTAGTGGAGATAATGGATGTTTCTGATGGCAATGCTATCCCGATTGCCGCAATTCAACCAACCATCGACGGTCAACAAGTGAAACACTGCAGTGGTGTGGTGAGTACAAGCTCTGGCATATTCGTTGCAGCGTGTACAAGTTACACTAAAACCGGTCACATTCATCATTACAATCGCGTAGGTCAGTTTGTCAGCTGTGTGGCAAAGGGTCTGTACAACCCCTGTGGAATCACACTCACAGCAGATGGGCAGCAGCTGGCAGTAGCTGACTGGCACTCCGTCAAGATATATCACAAGGTGTGATGTCATCCAGCGTGATGCTGACTGGTAGTCCGTCAAGATATTGGATTGTTCACCGTCCAATATGTATGAGGACTGGTAGATAGCTGCAGTTTAACGTATGTGATTAGCCCTTTCAATTTGGATGCTGAATTTTTAAATTATTGGCGCGCCAATAGCAGTGCAGTAAAGTGAATCATCCTTGATGGGCCTCTACCGGTCGCAGTGTGTTATTTAATGATTGTTTATGACTATCATTGATACATTAGTTTACTTTCAACTTGTTTTTCGAACCAGAGGTTATTTTGTAAATCTTTACATAAATAAACAATTCAAGGTCAAGTTAATCTCTGTAATTAAAAAGAGAAGGCAAAAATGTCTCTGAGCTCCTGCTTGATTTGTACATCAAGCAGGTGTCGTTTCCCAATCAGCATAAAACTGGCAGACTTCTGTCGGCTTCATTACCAGCTACCGGTCCTTATAGTCGGAGGACGTCTGTAAGACGTATGGAGAAAACGTGGGAGACGGTAACCAGTCGATAAAAATATATTACAAGGGGTGATGCTAGCCAGTGCGATGCTGACGGGTACACCTAACTCTGAGCACCGCGTGATGTGTTTGATCTACGTTTGCATTTTGATATAAATTAGTTTGTTATGTCAGTCTTTGAAACGTTACTAGGGTTTTCTTCACGTACCATTAAATTGTTTCAATTTTCTTTTCCCCCGAATCGACAAATTAAAATGAATGCTTTAATATTGTTATATTCCGAGTGATAAGATGACGCAAAAAGGGGGCAAATGTTGTTGTTTTTCTTCTGAAAAAACGGAAATTGGTAAACTTAATTTTTCTTTTAGTGGACTAGTCAAGACATTTTATATTGGAATTTCAGGCTGTTTATAGTGAAGGACAGCAACAGGTGGAAAGGCTTGCGGTAACACCATGCGAAGGAATATATATTTCTCTATGAGTATGGAGTCAGGAGTCTCCCGACGGACTGAGCACGCAGTCCGAAACGTTGAGCATACTCCCGGCTCTTGTTAGGACATTTTATATTATTAATGCTACTGGAAGTAAAACAATCGGCCCATTGTGATGATTTTTCAGGTTTTGGCTGAAGTGAAACGAAATTAACAAGAACCTGTTTGGTTTTTCCTATTAAAGCAAACGTTTTTTACATTATTCAATTTAATTTGTTTAAATTGTCGCTGAGTTTAACAATGAATGAAGTCTTACTCTGTGACCTTTAAAACTGAATATTTCATGATAAAATGCAAAATGTAATGTTCTGGTTCTCCATATTTGTTTTCAGTAAAATTTAGAATCACTTTAACAGTTTGGATATTATAGTATGTCATTTTAATACATTCTGAGGCATCACAGTAATTACAAACTAGTCCATATCAGCAGAAAATAATGAAGACAGCAAAACACGACTTGAAATGTTGCAATATTCGGAGTTTAAAAGAGCTTTGACAAATAAGATAACCTTCATTTACTGATTTTCTAAATTTTGTAGGCTATCTAGCAGTTCTCTGGACAAACTGCCCGGTGCACAGTATTGTTCAGGCTTGAAGCCACGCTGTGTAGATGTATTCCAACGTAATTATGTTAACAAATAAGAAAAGAAAAACTTCACTCTCATCATACTGACATCCATGGCTGCTCTAATCAGCTAAATAGATACTATTTCAGCTTGATGTCGAGCCTGAATACTTAACATGGAAGCGTTGCGTTAGTTTATTCCGTTTGTACATGTGACCTGTTTGTCTCTTTGGTCACTGAAACCAGGGCCAGCCTAGTGGATATTGCAAACTAGTTTTGGGATCACTTATGGTGAACCATGTCCATGTGGAACAAACAGACCCTTTGCTTTATGAACTCGTCAAAAGGCTGGATGCACACCTGTTGTTGCATGTAGGAAAGATGTTATTCAGCCGACCCGACTACCCATCGCTGTTTACAAACGAGACTCCATTTATCCCCAGTGAAATAAAAAAGGACGAAAAAATACACATTCTGTGTATTTATGACAAAAGCACGCAATGTTATGTAATAAGTAAATATTTCATATAAGTCTTTACGTTTTTATTTACAAATTTTAGTAGACATTTACATTTGTGTAAAGCTGTAGTCAGGTTAGTTTCAATGTAATCTCAATTCAGCTCCTATGTATGTTTCGAAGTATAGCTTTTTAACTGAACTGATGAATAGAAACGTAGCCATCAATACTTCTCAGATGATATTTCAAACGCCTGTGTTCTCCAAATGAAAAAGATATCCCACTGTGATCCAAGGACTTCGATTCGTAATCATGTGATTGCAACCTTATTGTGACGGGAACGTGGCTTGGAGTCGATCACTCCTTAAAAGTGATAGGATGCTGACAAAACTTGGATTGTCTACTCCAGAGGATAATTTTAGTATCAGAGAGCCAATGCAGAAAAAAACCCTGTAGGAGGAGACCCTGAAATTACAACAGTAATTACTCATCTCTATGTATTGGGCTCTTAAATAAAAGGCTGATTAAGTTTATATAAATGTATATTAAAATAATGTCCACACAGAAGTGAATAATTGGAATATTGCAAGCAGCAGAGACATAATAGAATAAATTCAATCTTACCCCGATGCAGATAAGAATATAATGTGTTACAAATGAGTGCTCCCCTCTTCCATGTGAGTCCTCCCAGAATTAGCTACAATATGAACAAACGAGGCACATACTGTACATCACCATACACACATAAGAATGGTGCATTGATCCTCATAACACGCACGGTGTTGTACATGACACATTTGAGTGCATGGAGCTGGTAGTTAAGTATAGCCTACGCATACGACGACAATGCCATACAGTGCTAACATAATGTGTGTGTGTACATGTACGTACTATACAAGTACATGCCAAAATTGAAAAGTTGCGTAAATGTAAAGTTCGAAAGGTCGCGTAAAAATTGCACACTAAGCACTCTAGAATTACTTAAAATCAACGATAAAGACCCAAAGCAGGATTCACTATGACATTAAGGGATCGATTCATATATATATCTTTAGTTGGGATTACCGGAATAAGTGTCAAAATGGCATATACATTCGGACAACCGACAGTCCAGCCAGTGAAATCGTTTTTATAAAAATTACATTCGACCATTAATGAGCATCTTGGTTGCAAGTATCCTGCGAATCATCAAGGCAAGAGTTTCAGCAATTTCTTCCAGAGTTTATAAAGTGGACGTTCAAAAACTCTGAGAACAATATAAAGCTTTACAAATTTGAACCACAAGTGGTAAAAATCGTCACTCGACAAATTTTAAGAGCCAATATTTCTTCCACCAAAATAAGTCAGACTAGTTATTTTCCAAGTCTTCTGACAGCGTCAGACTGATTATAACTTAATGAATACAGTATATGTATATTATGCGTCCAAAAAGTATCACATATGAATTACTTCATTAAACAAGCACACCTTTACTCGAATAAAAAAATCAACTGTGGGATCTCCTACCCCAATCGAGATATAAGAAAGAGCAACAACCATACTCAAATTAAAATTAAGACACAGAAAAAAAGGATAAAGTACTGTGGCGAAACAGTCTGTGGACTGACGCAAGTTTAGTAATACATGTCTGGTTCCCTGACGCGCGGAGCATCCATTGGCGCGTAGTCAGTAATTTGGTAGTTAGTTCGTCTCCAGACGTCGTGGTAGAAGCATCGCAGTGCAGATAGAGGGAAACGCTAATTCAGCCTCACACACAGCTGGCGGGTTGTGCAGCGCGGTGTTCGGCGATCTGTCGAGGGCAGCGAATGGTGAGACCTCAGAATATTTGTTAGCAAGCTATCACTTATAATAATTGGGATTGAGTGTCAGTTTGGCGGCTGTAGGTTGAGCAAGAGTGGTGTGAGACGTTTAGGCCTGTGTGGCTTGTGCAACAGTGTTCTCACTACGTGGGATTGGGTTGCTGGAAGCCTGTCGGCCTGGTCGCATGTGGTCACACTGAGGTTCACTCAGAGCTCCGTAACCTAAGCCGAAGCTTGCATGTCTTGGGGTTTGCTACGAGGTTACTCCTATGTTTATTGGGCTAGTGTGTGCAGTTGCAGGACATTACTGTTTATCATACTAGGTGCCACAGTGAGGGTTATCCAGGAGAAAATTCCCATTGGGTCCCATTGAATGGGACCCAATGGGAACCCATTGGGTCCCATCTAATGGGACTCATGCAATGGGACCCAATGGGATTATCATGGAATTTGGGACATATCCCATTGGGTCCCATTGACGTATCCCATTGGGGTCCCATTGATATAACCCGTTGGGTCCCATTGACATATCCTATTGATAAAACCCATTGGGTCCCATTGACATAACCCATTGGGTCCCATTGACATATCCCATTGATATAACCCATTGGGTCCCATTGACATATCCCATTGATATAACCCATTGGGTCCCATTGACATATCCCATCGATATAACCCATAGGGTCCCATTGACATATCCCATATGTCCCACTGAATAAAATCCCATTGGGTCCTATTGAATATTAAAAACCCCATTGAGTGATATCCCATTGGTCCCACTGGCTCACTGATAGAATCCCATTGGTAATGTATAGAACACTTGTAAAGCAGCGACACAAGACATACATGTATGTGATTAAATATTGTAATAAATATCTTGAAAACTAAGAGTTAATTGGTAATAAGTAGACTGACTTACAAATCTAAAGAATGTAAAATTTAAAACTTCATTGATGGTCAGTCCTTGATGCGGCAAGTAGCAGTGAAGTCCTCCTTACAAAGGTGGCATGTTTACAAAAATAAAATAGGAATTGGCTAAACCATGGCAAGATTTTAGTCAAGCAATTCTTTTAAACCTTGTTTCCAGTTGATGACTGAAAGAAATCTGGTCACTTTGAAAACTACAATTGGTTTACAGAAATGCAAAATGAATGTAGAAATGGCAAATTATCAAGACAGTTATGGTGTTTCTGATAGTTACAAGGAATTTAAACATTTAATAAATACATGCAATTAAACAATGCACTAAAATTGGCAAGTTTTCCAGTCATTACTCAAGAATGATTTTTTCAATATCTAATTTTCACCCGTTTGCAATGATGTTTTCAAAATCTAATTTTCACCCGTTCGCAATGATGTTTTCAAAATCTAATTTTCACCCGTTTGCAATTATGTTTTCAATATCTAATTTTCACCCGTTTGCAAAGATGTTTTCAAAATCTAATTTTTACCCGTTTGCAAAGATACACTGGCTTAGATAAATGCAATTAAATAAATGGCAAGTTCTAAAGAAGGTGATTCCTGTAAAATTACTTTCACAAACAATAGCAATAACCACAGTGAATGCAAAAATATTGTCTTCTTAAATTATAAAATATGGGTTACAATGACACACATTGAGTCTGGCAAAGAATGGGAATCAAGCAATATAAAACAAAGTAAAAATACTGTGCTTTTGTCGTTACAAAGGAAATAATAATACGTGGCCCGTTCTGTGAAAACTGAAGTTTTGCGTTAGCTACATTAACGAAAAGAGAATGCAACACTGTTATTTGGTATATATCATGGACCTCTCTGGGATATCTGGTTGCATTGCTGTGCTAGTTTCATTCTGTGCACTTCTTGTATGAAATATCTCAATGGAGAAAAGGGGTTTGAAAAATGACAAATGTAATGCAGATAACCTAGAAACACAACCCAAAATACTGATTTTGTTATGACAAAATGTAAACAAAATAAAAAAGCAACCAAAATTAAATAAAAACACAAAACCCAAACTTTGACTAAATTTTCACTCCATCCACTTAAAATGGCAAAAACATCGACTGAAAGTATGGGATATCAGACTCGTTTTCACAGAGTGGTTCACACCTGTGGTTTGCCATTTTTATTAAACACTAATTAAGACTGCTGGAGTCTGGACGCTGATCTGAGGCAAAGGTGGGGGTCATTATCAACGTCCAGACATTCTAACCTACTTATACAAGTACATGTATATGAAAATAATTAACACACAGAATTTGAACTAAATTTTGGTGGTTAAAGCGCACACCTAACGAAAATTGAGTTTGTTGCTTTTGTAAATTTGTAATAAATTACATAACAGTGTTCTTTTTTTTTGTCATTTGTTAATAAACTACATAATCTCCAAATATTCGTTTGGTAAAAGAAATCGATTTCCGACCTGAGCACGGACAGAACATCTTTAATATATGCAGGCAGGTGTTATAGTGTAATTACTGCATTCCCTGCTTTTTCATTAATCTATTAATATCTTGTATCTTTTCAGAGAGATACCTCTTAAACTTCTTACATGTATTTTCCATCTCCATTTCTTCTTAACTAACCTTCTGACGCTGAAGGTGATTCATGAAGCACTCTGTATGGGGGAAAGAAAAAGAATACTGAGCATTTTTTTAACTGAATTGAAAAAACACGCACTTTTGAGAATTGAAGAATGCATGCAAAAATGTGCAGTGATACAGCGAATTCAACTTCAATAATGTGAATTGCTAGTGTTAAACCAGACCTTTTGGGTGTAAGTGTTCTGGAGTTCAGGAAACTCCATTCCCCCCCCATCCACAGGACCATTCCAAATGCAAATTGCTGGAGATGGTCTGAAACATCAAAAATCTCACTTTTTGAAATAGGGTTGAGGAAAATACATAGATGTACCCAATCCTCTATCAAAACTTGTATTTGTAATGGCCATGTGAAAAAACAGACGTTTCCTGACATCCGGAAAACTAACATCCTTAACATTTAGTATCACCCCTGATGTTGCTTGCACACAGCACAACATTTGACCTTCATGTACATGGTGTGTGTGATGTAGACCCTTCTCATCACAATGGCCAAAGTAATAATCATTGTCCATATTCCTAAAAGTATATGTACAGTGTACTTTACCTTTCACAGCCTTCAATTTCTCTGGGCTTAGAGGCGCTTTGGCCTCTCGCTGGCTAAATCGGGGACAAAGTTTGCCCTCCACTGACCTATCTTTCAGGACATTGGTCCCCCATACCGCCACTGCAAGGCCCTTGACAAACAAGGAGTTCTTGTTTTGGCTATTGACGGCATTCCACTGACGACTCGTCAGTGAAATACCTGCTCCCAGAGAGATCTGTTGAGAAGCAGAAGAAAGAGAAAGTGGTTTCCAATGTACATTTGTATTTCAACATGGTTGGTCACAATTCAGGCAATGAGGCACTTTGTTTGTTTCATAATAGTACAACTGGCAATGTCTGTGCCCATACTACAATTTTATTTAAAATGAATATACAAATGTGATAAGGATTCAGACAGGAGTCCTGAGTAATGATAGCACAAAAAACTTAATTAAGATTATCTTTACAAAGAGCCTCCAATAATGAATTTTATTTTTCAAGTACCAGATTCTGAATTACTGAATCAGCACTGTGTTTTTCTGGTAGTTGTGAAAATTCAAGTCATTGTGAGCTTAGAATTTATTAAGTAGAATTACATCGCCCAACAGAATTTTTTTGGAAACAGAGCGAAACAGTATATTCTAGCAAAATTTAAAGGAACATACATGTATTTCAATCTAACCATTGTTACAAGGGCTGAAAAAGGGCTTTCATTTTTTTCACTTTTCATTTAAAATATATTGTATTTTCATCTGCCGGATGAGACTTGAATATCTGATTCTTGAATCTTAAGTGGCACAACTTTTTTTTAAGTTATCAAAGTGAATGAGAAAATCATGTAAAAATGCCAATTTATCTAATTTATTTAACATTTAAAATGGCTGTTCAAGCATCTAAAGGCCATCAAAGATTTTCACCTGATGCATTGTTCTGCATCTGGCAGGGTTAGGGTTAAGGTGGAATATAACATTTCCAAGGAATAAAATATTTACAGTACCTTTCCGTCTTCTTCAACGTAGCTTGGGCCTTCTTTAGCTGGCATGTCATCCACACTGCAAACCTCAGTTTCTAGTGGTTCTGGAGTGGATTTCTTAACATTGTCTTAAATGTCAGAAAAGAATGAACATTATATAATTATTATTTCCCAAAACATAGGCCTATGTACATTTTTAGCAATAGTAAACACCTTATGAGTAAAAAATTTGTACAGGAAAAATTACATCTGCCTAAACTTCAAGACATGTAAATTTGCAATGATTTTTGCAAGTCTTGGAAGACTTGTCTTGAACTAATTCTATTTTGTGTATTTTTGCTTCCAACAGCCCATAACAATTTTGCAAAGTGTTCAAAGGAATTACAAATTGGGAGATTTTTTCCCTTTCACCAATTCGGTATGTTTTGAGTCCCGGGGAGCACAACACTAGTGACTAAAGGAAGGAATCAAAGCCATGACCTCCTAATACGGACAAGAAGCAGACAGGTCATGGTTCGTATCTCGCTGGAGACACCAGATAATTTTTTTCCATGAGACTCAAAACACGATTAACCTATAGTGTCCACAACATATGAAGAGCAAAAATTCCCAGTTTACATCATTTTTCTCATGAAGAAATGCTGATCAATGTTTTCATTTCCGATATGGTTTCAAGTTGGAAAGAACTGTTTGTTTTGATAAACAAAGTGTTTCTTTGTGAAGTTTTATTGCTAAACCGGCCATGCAAGGTTTCAGGTCATCAATTTGGTCAGACTCTAAAGTTTTAATAGGTACGTAGATTGCAAAAAACAAACGGTTTGTTTGGCCTTACCGTCTGTTTTTCCTCTCAATGCTTCCAACAGCTGAGTTTGCAGTTGTTTGTTTAGTTTTTGATATTCTGCTGCTTCAGTGCGGGCCCGCTTAGTCTCAGCTTCCAGTTTAGCAATGGTGGCCTCCGCATCCATACAACGGCGCTTCATGCTGTGCAACTTTGATGCACAGTCCTTACTCTGGCATGACTGAGCCACCTCCTGCACTGCATGATTCACTGATTCAAACACTGGTGATGCCTTCTTTTTTTCCAGCTTTTGTTTGATCATTGACTTAAGGCTTCTTTGCTTGGCAGCTTCCATACTTCTCTGTGCCTCTTTCTGTCATTGAAGTAAAGGTAGCAGCTTCTTTTTGAAATGATTTGTTTGTGCAATTTACTGCACACTGGGCTTACTTAATTGAAAGGAATGGAAACACATTAACATCTCACTTTAATACAACTCATCCATAAATCCTCCCAAGATTTCATAATATTGCAAACAAACTGACAGGGTAGTTAGTCCATGCATGAGCCACAATTACATGTACACGTTTATTGACTTCCTATTAGGCAAAGTAAAATAACATACATGTTTATCGTCCCCGCCCACTTCCTTTAAGGGGGCTGCCTCTTTCAAAAAGTTTAAAAACCAACAAAAAAATCTTTTTCCAAAAATTTGGAGGAAAAGATGTAAGCCCTTGAAAAGCTGAGTCCAACTGGGCACATTTAATAAAGTTGGTGGTCATCTTGCAAAATAGGGGGCTGGAGGACTAATAAAAAACACAAAAAAAAGGGGGCCTCCTCCTTCCTTTTCTCCACAGAGGGAGGAAGCTAAATATGTTTTTTAAAACTTTGCCTTACTGTTTGTATGTAAATCATCAGACCCCTTTCCTTAATTTTCTGAAAAGGGACTTATCTGACCTGCAACCAACTTTTCTGCCAAGTTGACTTACGATCAAATTGTTTGAGACCGAGTTGACCTGAAACCATAACTTACACGGATCTTTGCTGTTTCCTTTTGAATGACTTCACATTCATCCTCAGAGGAAGAACTTTCCACACTTGTGTCCAACACCTTTGGGATTCTAACTCGGGAGGCTTTTTTCTTCTGTTCAAGTTCCTGTCGGGTAGCTGTTTTCACAAAATGTAGTACCACATCAAATTCAATGACACAGGCTAACTACATGTAGCAATCATGACAGGCATTCAACATGTTTCTCCAGCAGTTAAGACAACAACTAAACTCAAGTTAGGGCCACCTCATAAGTTGGGGCCACTCCAATTAAATTTCATTGTCACAGTATTATGCGTTCAGACTTGGTTGGGAATTGAATTCGGAGTTGATCTGTTATGTGCAAAATGGGATAAATGTTTCAACCTGACGCCACTTTTGAAACCGGAAAAAAATACATTTGTGACTGTTGTCTTTCATACATTTATGTGTAGAGTCCACTTGCATGTGAGCACTATAGTATGAGGAGTTTGTGGGGAAAGTCTTTCATGGAGTCTGGTCAACTGAGTGCATTTTTAATGGGCAGCTGCTATCGTGGCATGTGTAACACATTGGCCTTTTTCTACATGTACATGTATATCGTTACAACTGCGTAAGCATACTAACTTTAGTGCAGATTTCATTTCCCTAAAAAAAAATCTTCCAATATGCCTCAGATGAGGAAAGAAAGAGATTCCTGCTTTCAGTGCTTACACAATTAGTATCCAACAAAAAGAAATTCTGGTAGTGGTAGGGCCTCTAGGCCTTAAACTTGAAATTTAAAAAAAAGGTCCAAACGCCGATTAGAAATCTCACACCATGTGGGTTCGAAACGCCTTAGTCACTCGCCCACAACTATTGCTCGGCAGTAGTTTGAATTTTAGAAATATATAAACTGTCATAATGAACAGTAACGTCATCGTGCTTGTGCAGTTCAGTGCCGTAATGATAGAATTTAGACATGTTAGAAATGGGAAGCATGTTCATGGTGTTATGACTGTCAGAACGACAGCCACGCACTAAGAGTTTAATGTGTGCACCCCGTATTGGATGTACATAGGCCTAAAAATGTGAAATTTTGTTCCGGCAAAATGAAAGACTTTCCCATAAACTCTACTCATACTCATGTTCACATGCAAGTGGACAAAGTTAATGAAGGACAAGTTATGAGTTTAGAAAGTAGCATCATGTTGCTACACTTATCCTCCGACCCCCATAAAATTATTGAACTCCCCATGCGGGCGAGACGGAGGTAGGTTTAGCGCCCGGAGGTACATGTATATGCCACACAAAAGTTTCTTATTCTTAACGTCAAATATTTTTACAACTGGTGTATCTATCTATTTATTGTATAAATGGCTGCAATTGAGCTATTTTTGCTGCAAGAGTCTTTTTAAATAAACCATTCATAAAACAGTGGGGCTACTTACCTCCAAGCATCAGTATCTGAGCCTTGTAGTACACGTCCTCGTCACTGCTGCTGCGATCAGCATGGCTTGCCACGTCACCACGCCACTGTACTAAATACGCTTTCGCTGAGTCAAAGTCATTCGCTGCAGTTGGTCTGAAGTTCTTGATATAATGTATAGGAACAATGTCCTTCTCGTTGTCCTTTAAGTACCTCACAAAGGCAAATTTTATGGTCGAAGCCATATCTCTGACTGACTGATGTTACTATTAGGGTTTTACTAGTTCAAGACGATTCAAAAGCTGCGCGTGTGTGCCACGTATGCACGAGATGCGCCGGGAACGTGGTATGGTTCCTTGCCCTATGAGCTGCCAGTGTCCAGCATGAGTCCGTTCTGGGAACCAGACTTAATGACGACCGCATCGTGACGATTCTTATATAACTAGGGTGCAGTGTCCCAATTCAAGGAAAATTCTCCGCCAGGCGGCGCCGCAGAAAAAGTACCCCCCAGAGATTGTTTCAAAAAGAGGGGTCTGTTTGGGCCAAGAAATGGTGGGATTGTGTCAATGTGGCCCAGGATTATATGTGTAGATTCAAGGGCACCCATCTGGGGGTAAAGCAGACAAAAATGGGACTGAAAATTAGTCAGAAGAGCCCGAGGAATTAAGGTGAGGGATGTCATTTGAAAAATGGCCGCTTGGAGGGCTTGGTAACCTTCACTTTTTGGGGGGTGAGTTTGTTTTGGGCCGATAATTAAAAAATTCATTGGTGAACCTACTAAAAATTGAAAATCAAATGAAATCTGAAGGACCACACAACACATTGTTTTTTGTTTGAGAGGCCTCAGGGACTTCAGTTGCCTGCCATGGGTCTCCAAACTTGGTTGATTTTACACTATTTTCAACGGAGCTTGAATTGGTTCAGTGCACCCACTATGTACATGTTGGTACGATCGACCGCGCGCGCGACTGTTGACCGTGACGAAAAAAGTCATTTGCAAACGAAGCTTACAAATGCGTGCTAATTAATTTTCCCGTACGCTTATAGGCCAGTGAGGTTTCATTTTATTTTTTTTATTAACTGAAGTAATTTTTACGATTTTAAATATCAGTATCTAATATTTTTTTTGATTGAAGGGGGGGGGTGGAGTTTGTATGACGTCATCCCAGCTCAGTTCATGGTTCATGTGGTTTGTGTTCATCATGCAGGTTGAACATGTACATGTACATTACATGTACATGTACATGTACGTGTACCGTACATATACAGTGCAGTATATATGTATATCGCGCATAGCAGATTAAAAAATGGCTGATCCCAGCACATCAAATTGCACAAGGCCAACTCGACGTGGCAGGCAGTACAGAACCTACTTAGAACCTAAGGATTACGACAGCGATGCAGCTGAGGTTCCACGTTCTTCCCGGCACAGATGGAAGACCTGGAAGAAGCAGGATTTCACTTCAAGTGCCAGACGCAAAGTAGAGGGACGCGTGCGCGAGGGGACATCCGTCCTGGCTGTAAGTTGAACTAAGTTACATATACCCAGTACATACATGTAGTAAGTAGTCAGGCAGTAGGCTAGTACTAGCAGGCTAGTAGTTGGTCCTACTGTCATGACAGTACTGTCAATGACCTGACACTGTCAGTGACAGTAGACATGGTATACTGTAGGCCTAATTTACTAATTGGAGACCAAGTGTTTTTGATAAATTGTTAGCAATAGCAGATATTCTCTCGATTTGCAAGAGTTCTTTTTTCTTATGATTGTGTACTGTAGGTTCACACCCCTTCTCCAGTTCAGGATTTTCAGCCAACTTTGCTACCAGAATCAGAGATGTTGGAAAGTGATGACATCTTGGACGCACATGTCCCTGCCAGCTTCAGTGCAATTATTCAGGAGGTATGTACATACATGTGCATGTATGTGTACCATTATAAACTTTGAAATTTTGTCGACTTTTCCCCATAGATGTGCTTGTAAAAACAGGACTTCCTCCTTGGTAAAGTGAGCAGTACAATGACTAAAAAACTTCTCTCATTTTGGACCAAGTTTGCAACAACCTCAATGGCTGAGTTTTTTGTTCATGCATGATATTCTGTTAACATCCACTAATACATTGATTGCATGTCAGCTATTTCAAATAAAAGATGTACAAGTATAAAGTTTAGGCAACCTTTTGCAGTTCAGTCTGGGTCCTGGTACTGCTTTATATCAAGGTTCATTCTCCTTTGTAAAAAAAAAAGCATATTTAATCCTGCCTAGTTTTTAAGTCCTCATTTTACGTCCACTTGATGGGATTGGTGGTTTGAAACTAAAAGTATGTTCTCCAGGATTATCCATGGGGGATACATGCACCCGTATAGCATATACATGAACACTTATGCTGTGAAACTTACTCTGAATAACTCTCCTATGTGTAACCCACTTTTTGCTCCAGTTGGGAGGTGGCAGATAATTGCACAAATTGAGCCTCAAAGCACTGTGTCATTTGTGCTGTCTGGAGCTGGCAACGTCTTGTATGAGTTGCAAAAAAAAACAAGCATGTGGTGACTGTGTTGTATTCTTGTACATGTATCTTTTGTTTATGGGTTATAGTGTTAGGACTCAATCTGGTCCTAGACTATGGGCAGTACAACACAAGTTGACTTGTATCATGTTTGCAGTTGACTTTGCTTAGGGTGTACTCATACCTATATTTAATACTTTGCATTAACACAGGATGTTGCACCAGACAACTGTGATGAAAATGATGCTGCATCATCAGTTGGGTTCAGTAGCTCGGAAGTAGACACCCAAGCAAGTGATGGTGACGACCAAAGTGATCCCTCAGATTACGGTGGCGAAGAGCAAGAGGGGTTGTTTTCCAGCAGTGAAGATGAAGAAGATGAAATGTTCAATATTGATGAAACATTGAACCATCCACTTTGTGATGGTGTTGAAACAACCCGGGCAGAGGCACTTTTAATGGTGATGTCTTTTGTTATGAGGTATGCCCTTTCCACTGCAGCACTTGTTGGGTTGTTACAGCTCATTAATGAACTGTTTGGAAAACCGGTGCTAGTTGCGACAAGGTTTCTATGCCAGAAAATATTTAAGAACAGACTCTTCAAGTTTTCATTTCACTTTTATTGCCAGTGTTGCTATAGTCTTGTTGGTACTTATGAAGGAGCTGGACAAGGACATATTCCTTGTCCTCAGTGTGACAGACCTTGTTCAGTTCAGAGTTTATCAAATGGCAACTTTTTTGTGACAACAAATTTAAGGTCTCAGATCAAATCTCTTTTTGAATTACCTGATATAGCGAGAAATCTCACCTATCGATACACTCGTATCAAATGTAGGCAAGATGGTATCGAGGATATATATGATGGTGAGATATACAAAATGATGTCTCGGCCTGGGCAGCCATTGGCAAATGAAAAAAACTTTTCGTATTCATTCAACAGCGATGGTACGCCCATTTTTAAATCTTCAAAGTATTCTCTATGGCCCATCTATCTGATGATAAACGAATTGCCCCCTAGGATGAGAAGAGACAATTTGATTGTAGCTGGTGTTTGGTTTGGAAAATCAGAACCCAAGATGAACATATTTTTAGAGAAATTTGTCACGGAGGCTAATTTATTAATTACTGAAGGTATTTCTTGGAAAAACAATGGGCAGTTTGTTCACAGTGAATTATATGGCATTTCCTGTAATGTTGATGCACCAGCCCGTGCAACCATGAAAAATACTGTTCAATTTAATGGCTACATGGGCTGTGGGTTGTGCTATCATCCCGGAGTGAGTGTGGAAAGAACAGTGAAATACCCTGTTGATGTTTGTGATTATTCTGAACGCACTGATGATGAATTGCTGCATGACATGATGAGAGCTACTGATGAAGGGCACGTTGTAAGGGGGGTAAAAGGGCCAACTCCACTAATAAATTTGCCACATTTTTCCATTGTTTGGGGATTCCCAGTAGATTTTATGCACTGTGTTCTTCTTGGTGTAATTCGGCAGTTAACAGAATTGTGGATTGATTCACCAGCTGGAAGTCCATTCTACATAGGGTCAGTGAATAATATTGCATATTTAGATAGCGTGTTGAAACAAGTGAAACTTCCCAGTTTCACACCTAGAACTCAAAGACCAATATCTGAAAGGAAATTCTGGAAGGCAAGCGAGTGGTATAATTGGCTGTTGTTTTTATCGTTGCCTTGTTTGTTGGGGATTCTTCCACATGCATACTTCATTCATATTTGTAGCCTTATTGAAGCAGTGTTTTTGCTCCTACAAAAATCTGTATCTGAAGCAGATGTGAACCGCGCAGATATACTCCTTTATTCATTTGTTGCGCATATGCAGCTCTTATATGGTAGAGGAAGCATGACGTTCAACATTCATTCCCTAACTCACCTCCCAAAAGGTGTAAAAATGTGTGGACCCTTGTGGACACATTCATGTTTCCCATTTGAAACGGCGAATGGTAAAATCAAGGCTCTTCTTCATGGCAACAGAGGCATCATAATGCAAACATTGCACAAATTTCTTATGATTAAGTCTTTACACATGTTCAAACTTGTTTATGGGATATCCGATCAAAAAAAGGCATTTTGTGAACAACTTCTGTTAACCAACAAATTTGAGCCATCACATGTGATAGGTGAAATCCAATTATATGGCGTGGGCCATATGACTAATCTGTCACCTCAGGAAATGGCTGCCATTCAGTTAACTGATTTCATTATTGGTGATGAAGCGTTAGCTTTTAACAGGATGTCACTAAGAGGACTGTTATTTCACACTGTGCATTATCAAAAGTCCAAAACCAGAAATAACACAGTCATTTTTACTGACCGTGGGAAGTTTGGTGTACTGCAAAGGATAATTTGCACCAGTCATAATGAATGTGTAGTATTATTCAAAGAAATATGTGTTGCGCCTGTAAATGTTTTTTCTGATGGAGCATGTACAGTCTCTCACATTAAGAAATGTGTTGACTTTTCTGACCATATACATGTTGTAAATGCATTAGGTATTAGTGGGAGTTGCATTATAATTAAGGTCAGAAACTCATCTTATGTTTGTCTCCCACCAAGTTATGTTACAATGTAGAAGTCTTCATGCAGCAATACAGCATGTACATATGCTATACTATCAAATTCTTCCAGGTTTCTTGGAAAATGAGTAATTGTAAAACTGCTGCAAAAGTGCAGACAAGTGTTGAAGTATGTGTATTATGGCTCCTAGTCATGCCCCAGAATGAAGATAAATTTATGCACAGTGCTGTATTTGTGAATCCAATATTTTACACCAACTATACGTTTCTTATTTTGTTTCAACTGTACGTTATTAAGACTGGCCCACATAACCCATTTCTTGTATAGTTACTCAAAGTGTCCTCTATGGATAAAGGCCCAGTACTGAGTTGGAATTAATTTGCATATTATTTGGAACATTTAGTTAATAGAGTTAGAGTTTTAGGCTGGTCAACTTTTTAGTCGGATCTCATCAGAGGCTCAAGCAGTTCAGGTTCGGGTGTGTTTGCACAGCAGATCCATAGAGCATTAGCTCAAGATACATGTGCATGTATATTTAGGGGGAAAATTCTTTTCCTGAGCTAATGGGGATAGGATACAGACCAGTGAAACAGCTGAATTCCCAAAATCTTCAAGAGAGGCTGGCTTTTGAAGGCAACTCACATCTCGAAAAACCAAGTATATTTTGTATGAACTTCATTCAACCTGTTCACTCCGGGGTTGGACACTTTCACAACTGTCACCAATTTGGGCTGTAATTTGACTCAAGTGTACATGTAGCAACGGTTGTTGGGCTTGATAATTCAGTTGTACTTCAAAATTTGGAGTTTCACTAGATTCTGCTAAATTGTGTTTTGAATGACAAATTTGTGATGTACATAACTGTAAATAAATCTTTTTTTGTTGTAAATGACAAGCCAAGTTTCAAGAAGTTCTCTCGTTTTCAATGACGTGTCCTGTAACAGAAAAATAGTTTACAGTTGAGGCCAGTTTGTCAGAGTCCTATTGAAATTCATGAGACTATTAACTCTTGATTGGTAACATTGTTAATTTTATATTATATCTGGTCCCATTGTATCCAGTTGGAACAATTGGGTGACATTAAAATGACCAATGGGACTCAATGGGATTCAACTGGGGTGATAAAGTCTGTGTGAATATGTCCCATTGAAACTAATGGGGTCACATCCGGTCCCATTGTATCCAGTTGGAATCCAGTTGGAAACCAATGGGTGACATTAAAATGACCAATGGGACTCAATGGGATTCAACTGGAATAATACGTCTGTGTGAATATGTCCCATTGAAACCAATGGGATCCCATTCTGTCCTATTGTATCCACTTGAGACCTATTGGGTCCCATTGAAAAATCCAATGGGATTCAATGGGAGTCAACTGGAATGTAAACTCCTCGACTGTCTCCCAATGAAACCAACTGGATCCCATTCGGCCCCATTGTATCCAATTAGAACCTACTGGGTGCCATTTAAATGACCAATGGGATTCAAATGGACTCAACTGGAATGTAAAGTCCACATGAACATCTTCCATTGAAACAAATGGGATCCATCTGGTCCCATTGTATCCAGTTGGAACCATTGGGTGACATTAAAATGACCAATGGGACTCAATGGGATTCAACTGGGGTGATAAAGTCTGTGTGAATATGTCCCATTGAAACTAATGGGGTCACATCCGGTCCCATTGTATCCAGTTGGAATCCAGTTGGAAACCAATGGGTGACATTAAAATGACCAATGGGACTCAATGGGATTCAACTGGAATAATAAGTCTGTGTGAATATGTCCCATTGAAACCAATGGGATCCCATTCGGTCCTATTGTATCCACTTGAGACCTATTGGGTCCCATTGAAAAATCCAATGGGATTCAATGGGAGTCAACTGGAATTTTCTCCTGGGATTGTCGCTGTGGGTTACTTGTGGTAATACACGAAGGTTATTACACAGTCTTTATGCTTATGTTCCATGATCACTTGCATAAATTGATAGCTGTGTTGAGGTTTATTAGTCAGAGACCTGGATGCACAGTTGAAGCTTATACATGTACTGTGAGGTTGACTTGGGTCAATAAAACAGTTGTTGTTGCTCTCTAAGACACTATGTGTACTGAGGTTTATTGAGATTTACCTGACTTGGTAGATTGGTAGCCACGTTGATTGTCATTCCTTTAGGGTTGGTATATTTCCAACAAACGGACAGGCCTAGAGTCCTCCGTTCGTGACATAATCCCCCCTTGTGTGTACATAGCCGCTCATGTGCATGTGAGGTTTATTAAATAATTTTGTGGGATTGCCCCGCCCGCTTTTGGTGGGTACTTCGGTGTTCGTCGACCGGCGGGCGACGGCGAGTGTCGCCGCCACAGTACTGTTACACTTCTTAGAATGTACTAATATGATACAGTCCACTCACAAATCCAGCATCAAAGGTTTGCACTAACGAGATGCAAAGTGAATCACAGCTTCCTTGATTCCAACCGCATATTTGACAGTACCTCCCTCATTCAGATGGCACCCATCCGACAAGTATTTGGGGGAATTGATCCTTCTTTGTTAATACACATGTACACTTGGTATTTCGCAGAAGTGCCTACCCAATAATTCATTGAAACGTCTGGCTCTATGACGGACGGTGGTCATTCGAACCTGCCCTTGTCTTGTAATTACGCTTCTTTGTATGACTGAATAATGCATAATATGACGAGGAACAATGCCTACGGACTCCAAGAGGCTGGGAATATAGATTACCTTATCAAGGAGAACAGTTGGTGTTATGTTGGTATCGCATAACTCGTTAGTCCCTAAATCAACACAGAGAATATCTACTACCTGTGACTTACGGTTGTGCAAATACCAATCAGGATAAGTTAACACCTTATCGTAGGTGAGACCAGAAAACCCTTCTATGGATAAAATGTATCTTCGACTTATCATAATATACGAACAAGGCGTTAAATGGTTCCTACGGCTTTCCCTCTCAAGCCTAACGGGAAACGAGTGACCAAACAAAAGTACATTCATTTGGTTAGACATTTTCAAAACGCGAAAACTATGAAAACTGCAGCCAAATTTGAAACAATAATAAAAAATAAGGTAGCAAAACTATGGCAAATAGGGTTGCTGATCTGCCTGACGCTGCAAATCAGGTAACCTTTATCCACAGCAAATCAGTAACGCTTCATAATGTTAATAGTTTAGTACAACTAGAATCATAGGTTAAAGTAAGAAAAGTTGATAAAATTTAAGTTAAGCCACAGCACCAGTACAACACGTCCTAGATTCTCTCTTTTCTTGTAAGCACTTAGAGCGACGGAGTCCAGAAGAAGTAGCTGCACTATCACTTTCGAATTGGACAGTAAGTTCGATTTCCGCTTTACCTTGAGACTGGGCGCCTGCTGGAGTTGCAGCTCGTCTACCAACTGGCAACTGAACAGAATCTAAAGGAAAAGTTAGAATAAAGTCCACATCAGAGTCATCCGACTCATTCTCGGATGGTTCCAAGTTCTGCTTGAGAGCAAGATCACACAAGAGATCTCTACCTAGTGGTAACTCAAATTCCTATCACCATGTTACAATAGCGCATGTTGTATTGCTAATAAGTTCAATGCACGGATTGACCTTCAACAGTAGAACCGCCTTCCAAGTAATGAGCCTCACTTAAGGAATGACTAGTTGAACCACAAGGCCCTTGGGAAGGAAAGCTGGGCTGGACCGGATGGGTCATGAGGCAGCCCACTGGCCTTATAAGGAAAAGTCAGTGTTCATTAATTTGACTAACCCTACCCTCAAATCCAAATGAACCAAACATATTCATGCACGCTGTATTAATATTCAAAGAATAGTAGCTAATACCTAATAAGGCAAGGAAACTTGTGTGATGGATGAAAAATGGAATGTCCAGCAAATGTATAAAATCCCTATGAGTTCTGGCAATTGGGCAGAGAGCCGCACATCGAGCCAGCCGAATAAACCACATCAACTACAGTACAACTTTGTCTCAAGTCATCCTCTTGTGTCGATTCATATAACCTGTCGGGTTATATTCCCTTCGTGGATCAGGTACCAGTAATTTCCGATTAACTCGTTCACTATCACCTCCTGCCGCAGGTCTTATCAAGAACACACTCTGGTCCTCGTCACACTCAACAACAACAAAGGATTCTTCCCTGAAATGGTCAGCATGCTTATGACGCTTGGTGTGCGCAGTCTGTTTCAACAAAACACGATCACCTACTCTCAGCGGTGAAGCTCGGGCTCGTTTATCATGACGACGCTTGTTCGCTGCTGCAGCACGTTCCAATCCGTTTCTGACAATAGCGTTCGACTCTCGAAGGTGCTTGCCTTTGGATACTATCCTCACCCCAATTTCCTCTGGTATTACCCAACAAGTGATCCAGTGGCACAACTGCCTTGCGACCAAACATCGAGGTATAAGGAGGATACCCAGTGATACTGTGAGGCGTTGTTTTGTAGATATGAACCAAGTGCATCAAACGATCAGGCCAGTAGTTACCTGCCCATTCCCTTGCGGGAGGTAGGGCGTTGTCTGTGACTTATTGATCCCATAAAATGAACATAATTCCTTAATGAGTCTACTTTCAAAGTCCCGCCCCTGGTCTGAGTGGATTCGAGCTGGCACTCCATAATGAACGAACCATCCATCACGAAGAGCTTTAGCTACCGTTGAAGCTAACTGATCTCGACAAGGAATAGCTATTGAAATCTTTGAAAACACATCTGTGAAAACTAGAACATCATCCATATTCCCCTTTGAACAATCCAATTTGAGGAAATCGATTGTGAGGCATTCCAAAGGTTGGAATGCTAACAAATGCTTCAAGGGTGGTCTAACAGTTGGAGTTAGAGCCTTTGACTTCCTACAATGAAAACACTGAGCCACATGCTCCTTCAAATGACTTGACATTCCCGGTCAAAAAGCTCGTAGTTTCACAAAAGCTGTAGTGCGTGCCCCATGACGCAGGCCTTTTCTTACCCTATTGCTTCTTGTCGTAATTTTTTTTTTTGATTGGCAAAACCACATAAACTTTATTTCGATTATACTTCGGTTTAAATCCAGTGTGTCAGAAATTCTTTAATCATGTTGTGTGTCTTAATTTTCTCAATGTAATCTTTTATGCCCAAAGTTTGTATCTTTTTTCGTGAATTTCTTTACCATGTTTAATGGGTCTCCCCTGGAGTGGCTGCTCGTGCAAACGAAGCGTGGTGTAATACCTCTGCTCCTGGATGAGACCCTCGAGTTTTTTTCTCCACTGCTTATCTGTTTCTTTAAGTTAATTATACTTTTTATTTTTTTCATTTTTTTGTTATTTATCGCTAAGTGTTCCTTTTCCTTTTCACTTACCTATTATACTGTTCATACATTTGTGTAGTTGTATGTACACTGTTATAAGCTTTTTGATTTTTCCTTGAATTTTTCCCACCGCTTCCAGGATCGCCGTTGCGTAGGTAGTCACCGCTGACCCAAAGCCGGGACGTTGTGCCTTGCGCACAGCCTACCCGGGCGGTCCTACCACTCCCCAACCGGGGATTTCCAACAGTGGGCGTTTAAAATGTCCACACCAGTGATGCTGGGATCCCCATTCCCTCCCTCCCTTTAATACTGCCTTCGTTTATATCTACTAAACGAGTAACTATTGTGTGAAATTTTCGAAAAGCTTGTCGTCGTATTTACAATTTTCTCTGCGTATCTCTTTCTTTTTTTATTATCTTTAATACTTTAACGTACATGCGTATTTTACTTCTGTTTATCCAAGTGTACTCTTTGGTAAAACCGTTGTCGTTTATTTCTGTCTTTTTTTCTTTTGGTTTAATTCTCATTTACAATTCTGTTGTATGTCATTTTGTTTAATTTATTTTTGTTCATCAGTTAGTTTGCTCCTGTCCTTGATTACAAGCTTTTGGCTACATTTGACACTAGTACATTATATTATAATCATTCTCGTCAATGATCTTGTTTTAATATTTTTTCAAATTAATGGTCTTTTTGTACTTTAATTTGTGGTTCTTGCTCTTCTTATGATTATTCAGTAACTTTTTGTTTTTATTCCGTCTTCATTTGTAATTTCACGTGGTCTGTTTTCAACCTGATTTACGTTTCTGTGTCCTTGTTAACAATTCTTTAGATAAATGTTATATTAACGACTCTCTCTTTTTACTGTGGTCAATCGTATGATAACATGGGCCATCTAATCACTGTTCTATCCCCCTCCCTCCCCTTCCAGGAGCTTGGCCAAGGCAGTGGGCAGAATTGCCCACGTCCAGAGACGCCGGTGGCCTACTCCGCCCCTTCTCCCACCTCCCCTCTTTCAGCCCGGCCTGAGTCTGGGGCAGCAGCTCGCCTTGGCGAGACATGGGCCGTAGTTCCTCTGCCTCGTGACGCAGGCCCTCCACCTCTCCTTCCATTTCGTGGCTGAAAATGGTGTGTTTCCGGGAAGTCTTTCATCGTCCAAACCTTATCATTGTGTAGGACCTACAATGTTTAACGTGTAAAAGGCAACCGGGTCTTGTTGGTATTGTTCGTTGCAGTAAGGGACTGGAGTGAAACAAGCTGACTGTGGGCTGTTTTTCCTATTCTACTTATAGATTAGTTACAACTCTTATTAGCTTAGGTACTAAACCAAGACAAATAATGAAAGGGATGAACCCGTTAAATAAAGGTTAGGACTTATCAAGTCAAGATCTCTATGCAATTCGTCTGAGTGTTGATTATTCCCAGAAAATTCACACCTTCATCCGAAGGTGGAATGCACCCCCCCTTGGCAGGAATCAAATGGCTTCTATTTCATGACAGTAAAAAGGAACAACAGATTCGTCGATAATGGAAACATTTCATTACCTCAACAACCAGTTTGGCATTCACGTAGCATTACTTTTCACTATTCATTTTTTTTAAATATTATTTTCTGTATAAACCTTATTGTGTACCTGCGTAGAGTTTCAATGTAATCGTCTGGGAAGTTTATGCGAGGTCTTTATACAAAGGCTCAAGGGCGGGTGCGCAAGCTTTTAAGGAGAATTTTGTATGGTTTACGAGGGTCTAGTCAAATAACGGCCGTATATGCATAAATCATTATTTTTACACTTCCAATGGCAGTGAAACATATGCGCATTACACATTCCTGCAAACACAAAGTGTATTTCATAAGTCAGGTAGGCATGTATTATCACAATTATTCTGGAAAGGTCGGTCTTTGTTGAATTCCGTGCTTTGCGCACTGACCCGTCAAAAGGCAACTTACTTACTGAAAAAGGGGATTTCCCCTCGCTTTCCCGGCCTGATCTTGTTACTTCTCACAGTTCACAACCGCCTTAAATAAACGGACTATATATAAAAATAACAATAAGTAAAAAACATGTTAAATCAAGTCGTTAGAAATATGAGAAAAATTTTCAAAACCTATATATAAAAAGAGACATGAACAACGCACAACACAGGCCTCTACTATCGACCTTTAATCGATTTAAGAAGGCGTTTTTAGAAGATTTTGTTAAGCAGTATAGCATTCCATTACCGGCGCCCAAGCGTAAATTTCACACCAAACCTTAGCTTGTCCAAGCCATCCGAACGAACCAAAGGCAATTCAGGTACCTCCCACGTCAGTCATATCGCCAGCTGTTGAAAACGGTCCAAGACAACGACATCACATTTACACACAAGGGCAGAGTTGTCAAACAAGATATCATCAAAGCAATTAAAGCTTACACTCAGCCCAAGGAAATTACAGAAATCGACATTAGAAACGCGAGGCGCTTTCAGGGTAACTGCCGCAATTGGGAGTTAATACCTAGTTTCTTTGAATATGACCTTGTGCACTTTTTTTATTTTTACAAAAATTTCATCGAGAAGACGGCGTTAGACGAGTTAAAAGAAATCGGTTCTTACAAACTGCAAACGGCTTTAAAAGTGCAGTTTAGATTGGAAAAACCCGACCAAACTGACTTTGGTGTATTTACCTTTCTGAGCGAAAATAAAGTAGTTGCAAATAAAGCCGACGTGAAAAAGGCACTAGCAGAACAGAGGCAAAAACAGATAGAGGATGGAGAGGCTAAAACGCAAAGCGGATCGGGATGGATATTTGATAAAGTTGACGCTTTTTACATGAACGTGATGAAATACAACCCGGTGGGTGCAACTTACATTCCACTACCTGCACAATTGGCGTATGAGAAAGCAATCATCAACGTCCAAAACAACGACCAGCAGTGTATCAGATGGGTATCGACAGCAGCATTAATTAAAATTATATTCAGACTACGTCAAACCAAGTTTTATAATATAAACAACGAGCGCACATCGACTCACATAGAAGCAAACATAAGCTTTTCAACACCCATCTCACAAATCCCTCGTATCGAATCGCAAAACAACTTAGCAATCAATGTGTTTAGTTACGAAAAAAAAACTAAACAACCGAACTAATCAAGCCCATTTACTGCGGCGCACGCTTGCTTGACCAATCCAAAACTTTAATGTATGATTTTTACTACAATTATCTGACAAGTTTGGCGATAAACTAAAGTTACTTTACACGGATACGGACAGTTTACTCGCTCAGATTCAAACTGCCAATTTAAACGGCTACTTGAGTAAAAAGCGTAAACTATTTGACTTTAGCAATTACTCACCCGATCATAGACTTTATGATCCCCAAAACAAAAAAAAGTCATAGGCAAGATGAAAGACTAATTTGGAGGTAAGGTCATTTCGGAAGTCGTTTGCATTAGGCCTAAAATGTATTCGGTTTTAACTGCCGATCAAAATTTAAAGAAAGCAAAAGGCGTCACAAAGGCAGTGACTCAAAAACACCTATCGCATGAGATGTATAAAATCTGCCTACTTGAACGGGTGCAGCATTTTAATACACAGCAGCTATTTAGGTCTGACAAACATCAGATATTCACGATGTGGCAAAAAACGTTGAGTCTGTCACCGCTAGACACAACTGCTATATATTATTTTAAAGCAACTGACCTAGAGCAATCTAAGCAATCTGTTAAACCTAAGACAAAGGAACAACGCGAACTGTGTATCTGTCACTGGGTGTATAACTCAGATTTAAAAGAAAAAAGGCTCTTGATTCAGTTTTTGCGCTGTTAAGGTTAACAAAGTCACCTTGACCTTTGGCGCTTAGATCTACAAACCACCCCGGAACTTAGATCTACTCGCACAGACCAAAAAAAACTAAGCTTTCTCGGGTGGCAATTCTGTATCCTCGGGTACGACTTGAAGCTCTTTTTGACGAAACTTTTATTTAGCCCGTTTAACAGATAATACAAAGTGGGACCCGTTTTTACACTTTTATCCCGGACTCGTTTAAATTGGCCCGTGCGTTTTTCAATTTGGTAAACGTCTGCGGACCAGACTGGATCTGTTGTCCTTCTGACAGTTCCACCCTCTTGCTCACTCGGGCAATAGAGGTACCTAACGACCACGCTTGGAGGTAATTCTCGCTTGCTCGCTCTTGGAGGTGCACTCGGTGCTTGTTTTACTCGGTCTAATTTGATAGCTTCCGTGGGCTCTTTGTCGATTAAATGCATTTTTTCCTCGTTTAACGATTTCACGACTTGAGACAAACGTTCTACCCATTCTACGTTTCGCTCACCGACGTTTAACATTTCTTGAGCGTATTGATGGCCAAATAAACACTCAGCCAAAGTACGGTTAAATCACTCTACGATCCCCTGCAACCTATGAACGCCTGGCTCGCCCACTGGAATTTCTACTTTATTTTTCGTCATTAACTTTTTAAACTCGCCTTTAAATTCAGATCCAGAGTCTACCGTTATAATTGTAGATCTTGTTAGCGGCGATCGCTCGTAAATTTATTTCACGGCTTCAGACGTTTGCTAGGTGGTTTTACTGGTCAACAGTTCTGCCTCTGTATATCGCTAACAGACGTCTACTACGGTAAAAGCAAATTTAAACGTTTTTCTTTTAACGCGATCCCGGGGTAAATATAATATCCATTTGGTGGGCGTAATTAGGGGTGTCAGATACCAATTGCAACGTCATTGGCGGTGGTACGTAATTTGGCGCGGGTAAATATATTTGCCAAACGGCTTGCTTTTTTAGCCAGTTTCTAATACCTGATTTGTCTGTGCCCGTCCTTTAGTGTTAATGGTCGACAGCACTAATGATGGTTGGAGGAGCGATAGTAAACGCCCTGGCATTCACGGGTTCAAATTTTTTATTTAATAGTCTAGCTAAAAGTAGAGGAAGAACATAAACGTCACGACCTCGCGTTAGAACAACTGGTGCAAGCAAAACACGAGTGGGAACAAAATAGCGTACACATGCTAGACTTTTTAAATGAGCGAATGAGACGAGCGTGCGAGTCAGCAGACCTTTGTAAACGTTGACGAAGCTTTACGGGCTTACTCAGAGTTGACGGGTAAAAACATGTGGCGAAGTTTACCATCCGAACCCAAGTCATCTGATTTCTACGTGCCGTCCGAAGATAAAAAAAACTCGCGAACTTATATGGATTTTAGGTAGGACTCCTTTTGTCGTTTTTTGGTTCATCGGTAGAGTTAAATTTACTTTATTTTAAAAGAAACGGATCAACAAATATCAGGCCTACAAGCTGACCTAAGCAACATCGAGCAGATGCTGGGTGACATGCGTGCAGATATCGATCATATTGGTGATATGGTCTTAGAAATCCAAAGTGAAACGTTCAGAAAGCAAAATACATTAATGAAATATGAAGATCTATTTTTCACAGTGGGTTTAACGTTAATAGCGTTTTCTTTGCTCTTTAAGGTTTTCCAGTAAAATAAAAATCGTACATCTTAAAAATATGTCCCAACAATACAACAAAGTACCTAGCCCGATCAAAGGCGAAAGACGCAAAGTAACCATCACCCGTAATCTGAGTACCATAGCGGCGGGTCACACGTTAAACGTAAAATTCCCCGCGTTAGGAATGGATGACTTAATAGTACCCGGCACAGCAAAGTTGGCTTTAAAACTTGATTTAGACGGGGCCTCAGACGACAAACGTACCGTGTATAATAACGCAGCGCGTAATTTAATCTCGGAAATCAACGTCAGCTTACAGGGAAACGAAATTGTCAGTTACCGAGACGCGGAGGTGTTTCATAATTTTAAGGACAATTGGCTGCCAATTTCACAGACGAAAAATATGGCATATTTTGGTATAGAACGAAAGAACGTGACGAAATTGAGACTGGGTGCAGCCAGTACCAGTGAGACCCTCTAACGTACCGATCGACTTTTAACGGTGACAATAAAGTGGTCAACTCGACAGACACAGCCGCGGAGTACTCAATTTCGGATTTGACCTTGGAATATGAAGTCGTAACCAATTGAGATTTGGCGCAAGGTTTTAGACAAAAGCACAAGGGGTCGTTTATTACCTATTTGACCGCATTCCATCGTGGAAAAAACAAGCGGTAAATAAGTCATAATAAATAAATACGTGATGAAACATGAACATCGACCAAACAATTAAGAGCTTGAAAGGCGTCTTGATTTTGTTTAAAGATCCAGTGGTTAAAATCCTCAACGATTTTATAACCTGCACGTCACGAAAACACTAGTAACAGTCGAAGGTAAGCCAAATCATTTGTATTCTCAGTCTATTTGAGTACGAACATTGGCCAGAAATTAACACGTACTTTGGTGACTCGGATACGGAATTGGCAAGAGCGGTGGTGAAAGACTTAAATTTAACCGGGGCTGATATGGCCGACTATTTGAAAGATAAATATTGTCTGTGGCTCGATTTCAGAAGTTCCGACGATTATTCTGCCTACGGGTCGGGTAGGCCTCTCGGCGGTGGTGAAGACATATCGATACAGATGGAACGCGAAACAGAAACCGCGGGCCCTTTAACAATGTACGTGTTTTTGGTGGTGGATTCCCATTTGACAGTTGAAGATGGAAATTTTAAGAGCTTGGTGTATTAAATCGGGTTTAAATTAAATGAACATGTTTAAAAGTGCGCGTAAGTCGTTGGCAATACTGGGAGCGGTAAGACAAATTGGATATTGGATCTTCTAGAAACAGGGTATCGTTTTGAGTTTGAAGCGATAGTAATTATTTGTCCGACCTTATTTAAAAATAAAACGTATTTAGATCATTTACGGGTTTATACCGACAGAGTTCCCTCGAGCGTACGCGACGTTCGCTCAACGCGTACGTTCATTCATTATTTCGAAACTCTCATGGGGGTGTTATTTGGCACCCCCAGATCCAGTGGTCGTCCGCGGCGTTATTTCATGCGGACGAATTTCATTTGACTGATGATAGTTGTTCGCTCATTCTCCACAACTTCTACCAAGCCCTGGCGCCATATTGTTTGCCTGTTGCATCTCCCCTTAATACCACCACCTGAGGTCTATTTGGCGGCGGTCATGTTGCCGACTTCATTCAGCAACAAGCCCGTTTGGCGTGAATTTCATTCAGGGACCGCAAATTGACCTCGGTTTAAAGGCACTGTATTCTTATTTACGACACTTATGGGAATGTGCCGAAAGGAAAGGCCTGATCCCTTCCTTTGTCGGGGGAGTCACTAGATTATTAAGGGCCAAATTAAGGAAAGCCATTTCGTACTCACTAATTTCTGCTGTTTGACATAAATAGCTGTAAGTGGTTGTTGAAAATGCTCATTAGTTGCCCATTATTCCAGCAACCCAGTGTAAGCCCAAGTCGGGCCGCACCTCGTGGAAATTGGTGTCCGATCCCAGCGTTTGATGGCTGGCCCAAAGTTATTGTTTGCTGGAGTAAATCCTTGCTAATTTGTTCATGAAAGTTGGGTATTTTTGCATTCTGCCAGTTGTAATTGCTGTTTGAATTTGCATATCGAAGGCTTTGTACCGAGCAGGTACATCCCAGTATTAATTTACCGCTCCACGTGCTTTGGGCTGAAACAAATGCTGATATGATAATTGCTTTCATACATTTTTGCTGATGGCTCTATGTATTTGCTGATATGAGTTGCTGTTCCGCGTCACCAGGCTCGGGCGGGAACAATTGCTGACATTTGCTGATTGTCATAGTACCGGTACTTTTGCTGATATGTGCTGCTGTTCCGCGTCACCGGGCTCGGGCGGGAACAATCTCTGTAATTTTTGCTGAATAGCTACACTTTGCTTGAAACGCATTGTAAGATATACTTGCAGTTCCGCGTCACCAGGCTCGGGCGGGAACAATCTCTGTAATTTTTGCTGAATAGCTACACTTTGCTTGAAACGCAATGTAAGATATGCTTGCAGTTCCGCGTCACCAGCTTCGGGCGGGAACAACCTGAACTGTGTCAAGTTCAATAAACGGCTGCTCAGGCCAATCGACACAAAAGTTGGAATGCGAGTGTCCACCTGTCCCTGAGTTCAGTTCTCTGGTCCTGTGCATGCTGGCATAATCAATTTGAGGCAAAATAAATTGCAGCTTCAAATAATTTATCACCGCGGAACATTGGAGGCTCTTGTCACTAAGTGGGTCAGTAGTGTTTACTTGCGGTTGCTGGCAAGGTGATTTAATGCCTCGAACTAGTTACTGGCGTGACCTTAAAATGGTAGTAGCACTGGAGAGAGTTACTCCCGGTCACTTTTGCTTGAGCAGCCGTGGCGCTTGGTTGGAAAAGAGAAAATCTGTCTGTTTTGCAAAAGCAACCCTCCTCCACCCCGTTCAATGCCACCACCTGTCAGCTGTAGCTTACTTTTATACCTATTTTGTTGCCTTGCAAAACAAATGTTGATGGCATTCCGTCGGTAGTCCACTTTGCCGATTCTAGAGTAATTGACAGTGATCCGGTAAATCCTGTACTCGGTTGCCAGTTTTGCGGAGCCAGAAGGGAATTTCCCCCCTTTTTTTCTCCTTAATGGTTTTAGGGGGGTTTTCGCCCTTCTTAGAGTGGCAAAGTCACCGACGTACATGTAGGTGGTTTGTTTGGCGTGAATTTCATTCAGGGACCGCAAATTGACCTCGGTTTAAAGGCACTGTATTCTTATTTACGACACTTATGGGAATGTGCCGAAAGGAAAGGCCTGATCCCTTCCTTTGTCGGGGGAGTCACTAGATTATTAAGGGCCAAATTAAGGAAAGCCATTTCGTACTCACTAATTTCTGCTGTTTGACATAAATAGCTGTAAGTGGTTGTTGAAAATGCTCATTAGTTGCCCATTATTCCAGCAACCCAGTGTAAGCCCAAGTCGGGCCGCACCTCGTGGAAATTGGTGTCCGATCCCAGCGTTTGATGGCTGGCCCAAAGTTATTGTTTGCTGGAGTAAATCCTTGCTAATTTGTTCATGAAAGTTGGGTATTTTTGCATTCTGCCAGTTGTAATTGCTGTTTGAATTTGCATATCGAAGGCTTTGTACCGAGCAGGTACATCCCAGTATTAATTTACCGCTCCAGGTGCTTTGGGCTGAAACAAATGCTGATATGATAATTGCTTTCATACATTTTTGCTGATGGCTCTATGTATTTGCTGATATGAGTTGCTGTTCCGCGTCACCAGGCTCGGGCAGGAACAATTGCTGACATTTGCTGATTGTCATAGTACCGGTACTTTTGCTGATATGTGCTGCTGTTCCGCGTCACCAGGCTCGGGCGGGAACAATCTCTGTAATTTTTGCTGAATAGCTACACTTTGCTTGAAACGCATTGTAAGATATACTTGCAGTTCCGCTTCACCAGGCTCGGGCGGGAACAATCTCTGTAATTTTTGCTGAATAGCTACACTTTGCTTGAAACGCAATGTAAGATATGCTTGCAGTTCCGCGTCACCAGCTTCGGGCGGGAACAACCTGAACTGTGTCAAGTTCAATAAACGGCTGCTCAGGCCAATCGACACAAAAGTTGGAATGCGAGTGTCCACCTGTCCCTGAGTTCAGTTCTCTGGTCCTGTGCATGCGGGGATAATAACAGAAAAAGATCAAATAAGACTCGTTTTGCAGATTAGTTAAATATCTTATTAATTAGTTACCCTTTGTTAAAGCTAAGCTAATGCAGTCTGGCGGTAACAATTTTTTTATTTTGTTATAAATAAATATAAGCAAATGTTAGAATACATTCAACTAGTTATTTAATTAGTTATAGCTGCTAATTTAACTTACTATACAATTGATTACCTACGCCTAAAACAAACGTTCAACAATTTTAAATCATATATAATAAAATGGAAGATATTAAATCAATTCTCGCTGATTCAAAAAGCGAATCAATCGAACCCAAACAAAACGTCAAAGATCGCCTTTGCTCGATAGTGGTTTTAGGCAAATCTACAAAATACCTAGGCAAGGAATTTACGGTCAAAGACATCGAGTCACGTAGCCCACAAGAACAAGAAAAAATATTTAATTTATACCAAGCACGCTTTGGCAGAAAAATTGTAAACAACAGCTCGCAAAGATGAAAGCCAGCGAAGCAAATGCCCCGAGCTCGGAAAATAAAATTTATGAAACGGTTTCAAAAAATAGAAATCTGATATTGGGCGGTTTAGCGAGTGGTGCAGTCGTGTTTTTTGATTTGGAAAAATGAATGGACGCCCGCGATATTTCAACCAATTGTTCAACCAAAAAACCTGAAATTTTAGACATGGAATAAATTTAAAAATACTGTATAATAAAAATGAGTAACGCTAAATCAATCGACGTAAACGGAATCGCAAACACAGTTTACCACGGTGCCATAGGTTGTCGAGTAAGCTTTTATAAATTAAAATCACCCAAATCTAAATAGATTATCTGCCAAAGACGCGTACAAATTGACCACCCTGTCTAGCAGTGCATTGGCTACCCAGGGTTGGCTCGTGTAATAGGGTATATAGCCAGCGAGTTTGCTAACCGCTTGAAAAAACGTATATTATAAAAAAGGAATTGCCGAAGGAGGATTTGATTTAGGTAAAATTGATTCAGACGATTTTACTACACCCACAGAAAAGCAAGAAGAAGACGATCAAGGAGAGCCTACATGGGACGATATCACGCCCTCATTAACTCAACTAAAAATGGGGAAAGTACTGATTGAACAAAAATTGACACTAAACCCCAGGCCCGTAATAGAACCACAAGTGAGACGTTAGAACGAGGGAGAACGGTATTTATAACTAATCCAATTGTAGACGATTTTTATAGATATTTTCAAATTGTCCAAAGAAAAGATGTACCATCAGTAATTAACTCTGACAACTTTGAACTTCGCAAAGGCCAAGGTTTATTTTTCAAAACACAAGGAAAACATGGCGAAGTGCTATTAACCAACAAAAGAAACCCGGATTTAGTTGATGGTTTTGACACAATCCTAAAAAAATGCCCAAGCTGCCGGTTATACTGGACTGGAAAAATTCTCATCTGCAGATTTTATTAGAAACTGTTTAGGATTTAAAAATTATGGGAGAAGACTGCAACAAATTGAATCAGAGTTAAAATCTATTCAGCCTGAAAATATTGAGATAAAAGATCTCCCCCCAAAAGCCGACCAAGTCAAAGTCAGTGACATCGTAGAAGAGCTTACCAAAGATACAGATGTTCAAACAGAAGGATTAAACTACAGGGAACTCGCCACCCTGGACGAATCGTTACAAACCGTAAAAGGGGAATTAATTTCAAATCAGGGCAAATTAGATCAGTTAGATGATAAGATTCAACAGGTGAAAAAAATGAATTAGAAGAAGCGACGACGGATGCAGAAAGAGCAGAACCCCAAGAGCAATTAGAAGATTTACAAATCGAGAGAACTGGAAGATTAGAAATTATAAATAGAAATACGGGTAAACTACGTACGCAAATTAATCGAAATAAAGAAACAGTTACGGCTGTAATGGATTCTGATTTGACACTACGCGAGAGAATTAGAATTTTAAATCGGGAGCAAGGCGTTACGATCGTAAGTATTTTAACGGCTTTTAGATTGGCCGTAAATCGCAAGTAGTATCGTAGCTAGCGTCAGAGCTAGTATAAGTCCGACGCCCGCACCATGGCCAATGTATTGAAGAAACTCGGGCGCTCGCAGCATTGCTGGGAGTCATCGTTAGCGTTTTAAGTCGGATTTGTAACGTGGCGAGTAAAGCGGTTGGATGGGTCGCAGAGCACGTGTGGACTTTGTGGGTTTGGGTGTTTTGATTTTGACATATGTGCAGAAAACGTAGATTTATAATGAACGACAAAAAATTAAACCCCTTTTCAGATTTGGGAAGGGATTTTTTACGCCTTAAATCAAACTGTTTAAGTCAAAACTTTAAACAACATTACACCAATAACACCTATAGCAATAACTCCTACGGTAAGAGACATTTTGTCTTCGTTTTGTACGCCCAAAGGTTTTTCTCGGGGGTTGGTTTTACAGGGAAAGGTTTTGGGTTTTAAGGCGTTTTTGCGTATTGCAATGAATCTTGAAATTTGGTCAATCGACTAATCGAGATCGGGGGCTGAATTAATTAAAGATTCCACGATCGTAATAGATTGCCGTTGCGCTTCCAATCCCTAGCGGGAGGCCAAAACGCAGGTCTTCGTTTGTGTTTGTGCCCCGAGTAACGCGTATACGTAAGCCCTAATGGATTCGTTCACCTTGGTGATTCCCACATCCGTCAAACTACTCTTTTTAGGAATAAAATCCCACCAGGCCAGGGTAACCGCGTCCGACTGCAAAATCCAATTGACCGTGTAAGTACTCGCGTGACCCGAGCCTTTAGGCGGCTTAGCCCAGGCGAAGACCATGTAACTAGACCTCGCGTATTTGCCATTAGTGACGTGTAAGTCGTGTGGATCGTAATTTTTTATTTGGGACAGGTACGTAACCGTTGTCGTAATAATAAACAGTGCCTTATCCGTTTGTTTAAACGACTTGTTTGAATCGACGTTAAATAGCCGACACGTGTCTGTAAAATCCCGATGATCGGTGATGGGTATTATGCAGTCGTAAAATATTTTCCTTACGGTATAATATACGTGGAAATTGAATAAAGACGACACGTATGGATTGGTATCAGACAGCAAATCAAAACCTACCCCGCAAGCAGTCGTCGCTCAATAGACCGCAAAGTTAAATTGATTTTGGTAAAACGACATTAAAAAAAAACGCATTCGTTGGCTAGCGCTTCCGCTCTTTCGTTTACTTGACGTTCAAATTCGTCCTTGCTAGTGGATTTAGTTTCTTGTAGTTTGGTACTAATGCTTGACTTGATCTTTTCTTTCATTTCGATAAACCTTTTCAGCTCAAATAAAATCAGTACAAAATTCCTCTTGCGATATGTCAACGTCTTCAATCGCATGATATACGTACTGCTCGATCGTGTTTAATTTGGCATCGGCAAGTACGCGGATTTGATCGTGCATGTTTTGTGAGTTAATCGGTGAGTGGCGTCCTTACGCACCGCACAGGCACCAAACGCACCAATAGCGATGCCTTCCATCACCAGTCCCACGGGTCCAGTAACGTCGCCTAAAATAGCGGGAATGCCGACGGCTGCCGAGGTCGCGCCTAGTACTTCTACTCCGTACTCCACGTAACCGAATGCACTGAGTACCTGTTTGGTCATTTTATAGCTAGTTTCCCGCGCGGCACGTTCTCTTTGAATCTGGGATTTATTTTTTTTTATCTTTCTGAGTCTGTAAATTTTGGATTCTGGTTGTTCGAGTGGGTTTGAAGTTAAATCCGGGTATACGTCTTTTTTTTTATATATGCGTTTTATATTGTCGCGACTAATATATTTAGCTCGATAATTAATCCGTCGTTTTCATTTTGTTAGAGTACCCCATTTGCCGATCTGATTAAAAAGTTAACTCGTCTATATTCTTTGGGTGGTGACGACGGTGGTAGCGGTTCGTCTTTATACCGATTAGGTAACAAATCTCTGCGTGTGTCATTGTTATTTATATGTTGTTTATTTATTTAAAGTCTTTTTATTTAAACAATTTTTCTTAAGGTGCTTCTTCTGGCCTCCTACCCCAGACGGCTTCTATTTCCAACGCGTTTCTCAAACATTCACGCACAAACTCACTTTGATTCCAAGGTTCTTCATCTTCGTGTTCTTCATAATATTCTTCATAATCTTCTTCTTCTTTGCAATAATCCTGGCGTACATCTACTACCTCTACCGTCTCGTCTATCATCAGCCCCATTTTTAAAAATCTCTTATCTAAATCTGTGCATGGCTCAAAGTTTAAGTCTGTAACAAGTTTTAACTTTCTATAACACCCACCTACTATATCAAAAAATCATGGTGAGATAAAACCATACAATTCACGCAATGCGTGCAATCATAACAAAACACTCAATACATCAAGTACAGTCTGTACACTCATAACAACTTTCACAAGAAGAACAACCTGTGCAGTCATAACAATCCTCACAGTCCTGGCTATCTTTATGACAATATTTATACTTAAAACACCTCTCAAGTTGGGAAAAATCAAAACAAAAACTACTACGCTTTGAGTCGCGACAATGAGTACAATTGTTACAGTCAATTAAGTCACAACACGTTTTTGCATCCAAACAGAAATGACAATCAACGTTTGGTTTTGGCTTTTTGTCGACAAATTTTGAAATTTCAACATGAAATGTTACGTCTTTAGTGTTTTTCATCTCTCTTCTTATATTACTTTTAAACCTTTTTTTAATTTTTTTTTCTCAAATCTCTGTTGTTTTCCATCTCAAATTTTACAGATCTCCCCCAAAAATCTCATTTTCCTCAATCTTCAAACTCATTTTTTGGCCCAAAACCATCAAACGCTTGTAAAACAGACCTATCTGAAATCAGACCTTCCTTTTTTACTCTCAACACTTTATACCTAACACTAGCTCCACATGACATTGAACCGTGAGTACCATAGTATACGTCTTTTGGGCAAATGAAAGACTGCAGGTCACATTTCTTATCGGTAAATTTTTCAATGTTTGACGAGTCAAAGGGTCTTTTTCGGTGATCAAATAGAGAGGCACGGGGGTGTATTTTAACGCACATTTGGTTTTTCGATTCGGTTTAACTACATAGTAATCAATATTGCGACTGGCTTTCTAGGCGTTTATGGTATTAGACAGATTAGACCCGACACCGACTTGAGATTCGACAAGCCTGTAAAGGGAGAAACGGGGTGGAAAAGGGGGTTGCGCTTGAACTGTCCTTTCCCTACTACTACTTGTAAGGAGTTTGCAATGAAATAGCATACCGAAGGTTGCATAATTTGGAGGTCCAACAAAGGCCCTGCACTGGGCAGAAAAGATTCTTTATCCCCTTACATCTGTTTCGTGCAAGACCAACTGTAAGCAGAACTAGTAAAAAATGTTTAGTCCGAAGTGGACCAGATTTTGTCTGACGGTCTCACTGCCAGGGGTTGGAAGTCCCTCTAAATGATTTGAACCGGATTCTTTAAAAATTTTCGTGCATAAAAAAAAACAAACTGCATTTTACCTACAGACGAGAAGTTTCAACACAATCCAACCTAAAACTGTGTCAGGTCCTATGTGTTGACCACGTTGATGGAAAAAATTCAGCTTTCTATGGATGCTGCATGAGAACGATATGGCTGTTGTTTGGAAAATGTGGTGTCAAAAGGACGGAAAGATACATGGGTCATTCCGTATCTGATCAACACACTTTTTACCATAGGTCTTTACATTTTGATAAAAATTGCTGTCCTTGTAGAGATCAAAAAAATAATTAATACTTGCAAATCTTTAGTGGAATCCGCCCCTCCATGTGGTCATGGCAGAGATCAACAAAAATTGGCATTTTTCACTTAAAATCTACCTTTTTGATAAAAAATGAAAGTTAAGAAGGCGTACTTGTAGAGGGCTTGTAGACACCTGCGCAGCAATATAAATGCCTTAACAAAATCAATCAGTCAGTCGGTTTGTCCGTCCGTCCATCCATCCCACCAAAATAAAAGCGACTATCCCGTAGAGGCCGTTTCAGACTTCATAATAAACATATTACGTAAAGCCTCGCAAACGCAATGTGAAGGCTTTACCGGCAATAATTAAACGTGAGCACTGAAGGGAGGGGAGAGACTTTTATACGCTACATGCCTTTGAGGCATAACGCAGACTATACTTCCAAGTAGCAGACACCGTTGGTTATCAAGAGAAATACTTCAAGATCAATGTGCACCCCAGTAGACGTGCCTGATTCCCGAAACGTAGTGGAAGTCGTTTTCCACCGTGTGTTCATTGATGGAATGGACTACAACATTTGGATCAGACGCTCTTTCAGGAGGCCCCCAAGTTACCACAGAAAGACACATCGTCCTAAAGTGCAGACCAACTGCAACGCAATCTATGCTGTGTCTGGGAAAATGGACATGGTGCCCCACAGGATGAATTTGATACAATGACTAGTGATACTATTTGAGGTTTTTCTAACCGATACAGCCTACGGGTGTGAGAATTTTTTTCCTCCAGACTAGCAAGTCTTTCTCGTGTACGACAATGCAAGACCCGACATGTACACGTGTCTCTCACCAAATATCAACCAGCAGATTAGCTGAATTTTTTAAACCGTAGGTGCCGTTCTTGAACATGATTGAAATGTCTCTTTCGGTATTTGCGGCTTGCTTAGGGACCGGGTCCAGTGGAAAATGCAGAATCAATTTTCAAAGCGGAGAGGACTTAATCCTGCTTGAAGTAATTTTGCTAAAGAGAATTTGGGAGAAATAGGTTTTGAAATGTGCATGAAATAGGCCACTTGCAAGTTAAATTTGAATAAAATCTTGTACACTGTGTTATCTGATTGCACCGGAACGTACAAAATTGAATTCCCCAGGATAAAGACACTGGTGCTTTACCTCGTGATTCGGGGCAAGCTTTTGCATAGGGACTACCATCTCTTGAATAGACTGGTTCCTTTGTGCCGTTCTTATCCCTTGAGAACAGTGTGTTGTTGCAAGGCGTCTCTTATGTAACTAAGCAAAAGCTTGCCCCGAGTCACGCGGTATAGCAACAGTATCTTAGTATGGAGAATAAGTTGTTATGTTCACATGAATTTAAAGAACTCGGTGTACCAGCTTTTATTCAAATTTAAGTCGCAAATGGCTTAATGTTCAACCATAATCAGACCTACATGACAAGATGCCTTGCTCATTAGGCCAGTGAAGCTTCATTCAAAAACAAACAAACAAGCAAACAAACAAAAAAACCTTGCAGAGGACTAAAAGACAAATACAATTAAAGCAAAACTCGCCAAAAAGTACCACCGCCGCCACCCGTACCGTTCCTGCCTCCACCCTCCTCATCACCCTAACCACAATCACCACATTACGGCCGCTATAAGACTTTTTCAACGTAAACTCAGTATAAAGAGCTAATAAATCACCCACTGCGAATCATGTACTCATTAACATCACAGATATAGCCATGTAAAAATTTAAATAAAAACAAAAACTGCTGTGGCCCTACTTTTGCTGCCGTATTTAATCATCAAGCCTATATACCGCTGAAAAGTTTGCTTCTGATAGTGTTATGAAAAGAATATTTACCGCGTCCAATAACGTGATTAGACTCCGTTGAAATCATCAGGTATTGCACTGTAAAAATGCGCTGCATATGACGCACTTGTAGACTAGCCGCTATTTGTCCCAGAATCATGAACACCTGAGGCACTTAGTTTTATGCACCTTAGGTGTTAGACGGCCAACTAGTGCGCTTTTCCTATCACATACTGACTAGGACGTATTTGTCCCAGAATCATGAACACTCGAGGCACTATTGTACTTTAGGTGCTATTTTCCTAGCACATAACGACTAGCACGTATTTGTCCCAGAATCATGAACACCTGAGGTAACATTGCATTTCAGGTGCTATCTGTGCCCCAGGTGCTAGTTAACGCACTACTTGCAGCGCAGCATTTACCTGAGGCATGTTCATTACCTCCTGTATTTCAAGCATTGTTGCATTCACATACATGCACCTGAGATGACACGGCATTTCCATTACTTCATGAACATCAAGCAATGAACAAGTGCATCAGCAGACTTGCGCTTAACACCGCAATGTTTGACATGTACGCATGTATGCGATGAGCGCGGACTACATAAAGTAATTTTTAGTTGGCTTCTATTCACGTAAAGATTATACACTTTATGTTTTGACGTGATTATTAGCACTGGATGGTAGTTGCAAGCATAGAATTTGAGTATATTCTTGTTTTTGCATGTAGTAGCTATAAAAGATCAGGATATAATTTGGTATTTTACATGGTACAGAACATGATTGGTTAATATAACTACCACTTTGTACCTCAATTACTGACTGAAAAAAACAAACTTGGCACAAAATGCTCCTAAATGCCTGAATAATCCAAGATAAAGGGTTATTTTCCCGTAGTGTTTCACTCTCAGTAGACATGAATCAAATGTAAGGCTGTAGGGAACCAATTTTAGCTGGATTGCATTCGGTCACAAATGGGTTAAACACAAACAAATTGGACTGAATAAAATGACCTGAAACAATCAGGTTTTTCAAACAAAAGTCGGCCGACCAGTGTTGGAAATTGATCAGAAATGCTATACTTTTCTGGTGCTATTATTTTACAGGATCAAAATTTGAATGTAAATTACCAACATTTCAATGAGGTACTACGTGAAATGACTGTAGTTTTGCATGCCCATGTTGTACATTCCCTTAACACTCCCAGTTAAATAACAATTAGTATTATCAGTTTCAGGTGACGTATTTGATATAAAAAATTACAAAACTTTTCAAAAACTTTGAAACTGTTGCCACACTTAACTTTTCATGAAACACTTATTAATTAAAAAACTACTAGTTGGCATTGGTTAATATTTTCTTATTACTGAATATGGATGCCCTCCTCTTTGTTTGGAAGACCCTCTAAAAATGTTTTAAAAATTATACACCCTTTCATTACGTTATTTATAAGAGAATTCTGATTTGTCAAGTTAACTTGTTTTTTTTCTAAATGCATAATGACAAACAGGAATTATGAATTAGAAGAGAACACAAAGTAGTGAGTCTTTTTTGCAAATTAAAACTGAACTGAAATCAAAATGAGGGTTAACATAATTTGAGGGTTTGTCAGTGTCACAAAAGGGTAGGGATATGTCTCACAATAGTGCCCACCATTCCCACCACACATCCAACTGACAAATTGTTGCTGTTGAAATGTCACGTTAACCATAAAACAAACCACTGCACAGAAATCCAAAACAGGTTTTAAGTAACTTGTTTTGTGTTTATGGAAATGCATTTGTCACAGATGAGAAACATACCTAACATCCAATCCCCTGAAAAAATCTCTGCATTTAAATGTTGATTTGTCTGTGTCCAATTCAGTTTCATATTGCATGAAATCCTCACACTTAATAAACAAGCAAATTATATATAACGGGTTTGCCCTTACCCAACGTATATTAATAAACACTGTATGCTCAGTGCTTGTCCGAGAGCTTGCGAAAAAAAACCTCACAAGCTTACTCGGGTGGGACTCGAACCCACGACCTCCTGCTTACTAGTGCAGACGTAAGCAGGAGGTCGTGGGTTCGAGTCCCACCCGAGTAAGCTTGTGAGGTTTTTTTTGCAAGCTCTCGGACAAGCACTGAGCATACAGTGTTTATTAATATACGTTGGGTAAGGGCAAACCCGTTATATATAATTAACATCTCCCCAACGCAAAAATACATCTTGAAAACAAGCAAATGTTGTAATCACCATTTGCCAACACGAAAAAATCTTTTAAAAGTCATGTACTGTGTCTCTCCTGATGGGCATGCAACTTTGGAAAGTCGTTTATCTAACGATAAAGATCCAACCCTGACACCTGTATGCTCGATCTTTATTAACTGTATAGGTTACTCCAACCTTTGCAAACAGTGTTGTTAACGACTTTTGCATGTCTTTCACCATTTTGCCCAGAAGAAAATGCTGCCAAAATTTGAGCATGACAGAGTATCCAATTGGATATTCGAATTCAAGAATGTAGTATCCACCCAGTAAAGTGAGTATCCTCCGCTTGACTGGTTGTTGTCCATTTAATTCAACCACAGTTCTTTGAAAGCCGACAAGATGTGCTCCAGTTGGTACCTTGTCGACCGTGCTGATAACAAGGGTCGGGGAATTTTGTGTGTTGTCAATTTTCTCACCAGCCTGCGTTATTACGAAAGAATAAGAGAGAACATTGATTTATCACACATTTTCATATGTTGAAATGTGCATTTGGATTGTCAAGCAGTCTACAGGGAATGTTTTTTTACTCTCCACTGTCGTCAGCACAGCCACTTTGGCTTCAGCAAACAAATACCCGTATTGACACCCGTATTGTTTCCTCAACTATGGAACAAGAAGGTGTGGGATTTTTTCCAGCCTATACAAATTGTGTTGCTCATCATAGGTATGAAACAGTTTATTCAAAAGAGAAAATGTCACACTTGATTTACATTTAATCTAATTCTATTGAGGAAAATGTGTAAGGATCTGTATTTCATGTAACAAATATTAAGTGGCTTTAAATTGTGAAATCGGAGGAAAATTATTGCATGGTAAAATCTAGACTTTTCCAGTTCCTTCTGTTTGAAATCCCCCTGCCTGTCAAGGAAAATGCGTGCGTAATGACAATGAACATATGCAGAAAATTTTGAGAAACTTAAAAGGAAATGGAACAATAAACGGAGATGGCTCACAAAATTACAAATGTAAACTTGTAATAGTAGCTGTCCTAATTTCACTCTGTGCCACTCTGTATTTGAACAGCTTCCTGAGAAATTCAGCGGGCGATCTGTATGAACAACTTGTTACAGGAAACAATTATAAGCCCCCCCCCAAAAAAACCCCACTTTCTACAGCGGTGGCCACATACAATGGAGGGGGTCTCACCCTGGGCAACCTAGCCTACATATACTTGATTATAAACGACCTGTGCCGTTTATACTTCGACAGAAGGTGTTTGACTAACGTTTGAGCCTATACCTACCGACACGGGAGATCCCATTCTTTCCCTGCATGGCCTTTGCATACGTGCGGCCGTGCACGGGTACACATAGCGTTGGGATTGGTCACAAGACCTAAACGTTAGGGTCACAGTGAATCCCAGCAAGTAAAATCTGTTTCTCCCACAATAAAAAACCGTTGAAAACTAATGCAAACTGCTTGAGTACTTACTCTCAAATTTCTCGGTGACATCATCGGAAATGTCCTGTTCCCGACGGAAACCACACAATTCTTCTGTTGTCTTCGTCTTCAGTTCTTCGATCAGCGACGCCATGTCACTTGCATGTGTGCAATTGTGCCAACAACATACAAACAGCCGCCGGTGCATGTAGTATGCTATAACGTACATGTGCCAGGACTGTTTTTATACGCAGCAGGAAAAATAATCCGGTTTAAGACTATACTCTTGAAATGCAAAACGGCACTTTGTTACTTGGCAAAAGAAATGAACAGTCTAAAGCCTCCTTCACATGACCAATGCACGATGCATTTATAAGAAAAATTACTGAACTAGAAATTAGTAATAAAAGGGGGGAAAGTGTAAATTAATACGCGAAGCGTTTCCCGTCACGTGATCAAAAGGGCGGCAAGTGATGCATCAGGCGTCTCAGGTGGTGAAATTCCCCCACTTCAGCCTTTGATAATGTGCCTTGCTGCCGAGGTTTGCCTTGGGCTAATGGCTGCTCATAATGAAGAAAGCTTGCCAAAATACGCCTCAGCTTTTCTTTGATGGGCTAATAAATTATGGTTCACAGGCTGCGCTCGCCGCAATGACGAAATATGTAATGTTACTTGCGCAGTATTATTCTTTATCAACTCAGGTGTATGATTAACAATTCAAGAGCGGTAAATACGTGCCCCATTAGGTAAAAGCAGACTCAGTAGCTACAGACATCGAACCACTGCTTCATGTGGAGTGAACCAAGTCTTTTAGCTGTTGAGTATCACGTACTTTGTCTTATTACGTAGACAATTCAAGAGCAACATGGATGTACAGGTGGCATATTCCCTTAAAGTTAAATCCTAATGTTTCCAAAGCCACAGGCAGTGACGTCGGCACGTCGAGTTATAAAACATTTTTATGTTTACCAGGTAGGCCTACGTGTTACGTATGAATATATACTGGTGCCTCATGTTAGATCAAATTCACTACAGGTATCTAATATACTTAAAGTACGTTGGTGCTGCAGTACTTCAAGCATATGAAGCCCATCACGTGTCAATTGCTACTTTTCAGGTGCAGTGAGTTTATACCGGTGCACTTCAGGTACCTAAAATTGTACTTCAAGCATGTTAGGTGTCATTGAATGAACCTCCGGTTTCAGTATATTTCCGCTTGAACGATTCAGGTGCAGCGAGTTTATACCGGTGCGCAAATAGAGGTGCATGAGATGAGATCAAATGCACTTCAGGTACCTAAAAGTGCGATTCAATCACGTTAAGTGCCATTGAATGAACCTCAGGTGTCAATATATTGCCTCTTGAACGATTCAGGAGCAGCGAGTTTATGCTGGTGAGAATGAATATGTGCATGAGGTGAGATCAAATGCACTTCAAGCACTAAAAGTGTGCTTCATGCTTTTGAAGTGGTTTGGTTGAAATGTTTTAATACGGTTACCTCACATGAGTCAGGTGTCCACATGTTTTCACTTAATCGCCTCAAGTGCAATATGTACTAAGTCACATACACATGCACTTGCACGAAGTGCGTGCAATTTTTACAGTGTAAGCATTTGCAATTGGAGGGAAATTCAAACCAGTCAAACTCTGCACCGTCCAGTTGTTATCCAAGTGTTTGTTTTGTAACAAAATTATTTGGAGGAAATTTGACGTATGATATGATGGGACCAACACCTGGTAATTTTGGAGGCACCGTCTCCGACAATGACTGTTTCTGTGTTTGAACAGGACTTTTTTGGTGGAGATATCCGGGATTTAATTATGGCTGTTAAGGGTGACCCTAAGTTTGAGGCCTTTTTTAAAATCGAAAGGTAACGGAAGGTAAGAGAGATTGTATACCCAGCAAGAAATGAGACCGAGGGGTACCCCCCACATGTCCAATCCCTATACACATTCCAGACTATTGTTACTTAACACATCCCCCAAGATGTCTGAAAGGAATTCCCCAGATTCCTACGAGACAATGACCATCACAAAGCAGGGGGGGTTCTCTCCGTCTCATACCTTGCTATATATGGGAAATTGTTCCTACCAATTCCCCAAATGGTCCTTGCAAAGAGTTACTTACCAAGTAAATTATAGTACAAGTAACGTGAGCTTCAATTAACACGTCACCAAAATATCACATAATACAAGGGGATTATTGTACCCGACAATAGTTTTGATACATTCAGTCACTTGTCATATAATAATATTTGGGCTTATTTTCCTGGTGGAAGTGAATCTAGTCCTTGTGCGTGGGAAGCACAAGGGTCACCCAGTAACAATTACTTGATATACAAACATGCAAACAACCCAGATACAATATAGATCAAGATGTATTTTTTTTTTTTTGCGTTGGAGAAAAAAAAATAATACATCTTAAAAATAGTTCGCGGTGCCCGCTGCTTCATTTGACTCGGACCGGCCAGCCGACCCCGGCAAGCTCGGTGGTCGAGTGGTTAAGACATCTGCACTAGTAAGCAGGAGGTCGTGGGTTCGAGTCCCACCCGAGTAAGCTTGTGAGGTTTTTTGGCAAGCTCTTGGACAAGCACTGAGCATACAGTGCTTATTAATATACGTTGGGTAAAGGGCAAACCCGTTATATATAATTAATATAGATTAACTACACAAAGTGCATATTCATGTTTAGAATTAAAACAGTGAGGTCGCCATTGCTAAGGCACAGTCTCCTACAGTAATATCCTCAGAGTAAAGCTTTGAAATGTGCATTGTGTGGTTTTTATTTAAGTGTTAAAGAAGAATCCATGTCATGCAGCCACAGGACTTTCATTCGAAACACTACACACTACAGTCATTTCGAAAATCTAAAATTGAAGAGCACAGTTTTGATACCAAATACTTAAATGAGTCAAGACCAGATTGACAAATTTACTTTGAAATGCGAATTTGTAAAAGTTGCAAAACAAATAATTATGCCAATTATTGAAAGATTTCATTCAAGTTTTGTTTTGACATATACACCAAAGAGCATGAAACAATCGGAGAAAGAAAACTCGTCGTTAAGAAGGGCAGTGTAATTTCAAATGTTAAGAAGTATTGCAGTACACCTATAGAGTTTAGCGTTCATTCCATGAAAATGTGTCTACCGTTTACCATTAAAGTTACCGAGTGTGGATCCCTCTAAGACATTTTGACCAACCATTCCAATATAACCCTCCCTGTGATAAATATGTCTTTACCTCTCACTGATGACAAATATTATATGCAGCATTGGACAATCAATTATTAGTTACAAAGTCAGAGTTTAGTTTAAGAACTGCCTCAATGGAATTTGAATTTCATTTCAGAAAATAGCTCAGCCATGAAAACTGAATTGAAAGTACATGAAGTATAATATTTTAATAATTTAGATGATAAGAATATTTTGCAAGGATGTACACAGAAATTCTCAACGTTCTAATGCAAAGTTACTGCAGTAGAGCTACGCAAAAGACCAAAGTTGATGAAACTTTCAGAAGTTGGGAAGTCCAAAAGTTGTTTTCAGGTGGCTCGCTGTATGTGCAGTGCTTACAACACGATGAGACAAACAAACCACTTCCTAGTGGCCATTTGTACTGTCTCTTCAAGACAATGCTATGCGTCATAATCGTGTGGTCTCATTCAAAGGAGTCAAAATATCTGCAGCTCTCATCCACAGCAGGGCCTGGTTCCAGGCTATAGTAACTTTGATTTGTAACCACCTGAATTAAAGATAACGTTAGTCCTATTATAGGGAACATTCCACAGGTATAAGATGAAGCACTTGTGCGACCGTTAGTCTTTGAAATTGATTGAAGCTAAAGGTTTTCCTGGTGATAGTTCCTTTCTTCCATTTGGAAACTGAAAATAACCACACGGTTAGCATTCTGTCAGGAAGTGACAATATTCAAGCAATGGTGTTCATTTCAATCATACATTTTGCCATGTTGTGCCCTGTACTATCATGTTGTAAAACAGTAATGGTTATAAGCAGTCCAGTTAACTACTCCAGCTGATCTAGATGCTGCTGATCAATTTTGTAAATAAAGAACATCTTATCCAAAACGGCTCAAAACTCACGTCTTCACGGAACACGATTTAGTTGTTAAAACCCTGGGTAGATAGGGCGGCCTCTCCTGGCGAGTCCATTGGAGCTAAATAACATACTATTTTTTAAAGTCCAAATGCTACGACTACTTATCATATCCTACCCCTGAACATGCTGAAAAGCCTGGTTTAGTCATTTTACAGCCAGGGCCTCCCCTAGCCAGATTAAATGCAAAAAACCCAGACGGCCTTGAGCCTGCCTCCAGGCAATTCCCATAGGACTGTGTACTAATTGGTCCCTTGTGCACAACCTAATGGGCTGTTTACAAAACGGTGCCTGGGGCAGAGAGTGGAATGTTCTTTATCAGTGACAGCTGTCTGGAACTTTTCAGAGGCCTCTGTCGGCTGTCTTTGAAGTTTTATTTTTGTGGGGGGGGGTTGTCAATGTGGTATGGCTCGGATGGCGCGTGGCGAGGGCCTCCCCTTCAAATCCGGATAGCCTTGGAAAACGGCCCCCACGGTACTGTGATGTACTTTTGGTGGGTTTTGGTGGTTTGTAAGATCTGTAGAGGCTATGGGACAACCTCTGAAGCATTAATGTACCTTCAGGACGGACTCAGGGCTCTCCAAACCTGAAAAATGAAACGGACCTCAACGGAATAGTCCGCGCCCGGAACCGTATGAGTTTAAATTCGGAACGCGTCCCAGTTCAGGCCCTGCTGTCAAGAAAGCATCCAAATGAACACCAGCCTGTGGAAGATGGCATTTGAATCTATGTAATCAAAATTTCCATCCTATACAAGTGATGATTGAGACTTTCTTTCACGCCAATTTGAGCATGCGTCTGCCTTGAAACAAGGATTTCATTTATTATATATTTAGCACTTAACTTCGAATCTACTTGAGTCTGCTTTTTATTGATGTTTTAAATTCATGAAGTGAATTGTGATTAACAGACATCTTGACCATTTCTAACCCATATGTACTCGAAATGACGCTTTTCTCGCCTGCTGAATGGCCTTACAAACCAAATTTCAATGGCGCAGATGTGGAAATTGAAACTTTGAAAACAGGGCGAAAGCATGCTTCACTGATTTCGGCAACAAAGTACTAAATACTAAACTAACTATTAGTAATGATATATTCCATCTGTAATGATGAGTTAGAAGAAAACGCACGGTGTTTGAAAGTAAATTTAAAAAAATGAAATCACCCGTTTCCATTTCAAAAAGAGCAATTACAATGTTTTTGAATGTAACTCTGAAATCTTTCCAAAAATAACAAAAATGATTAGGGGGTTTAATAAGTACAATCTTGTGGTTACTCACAAAAAGACTGATTAAAGACCAAACTCCTAGATGATCACGAGTCCAAGATTCACATTCAAGGTCATTCAATATATGCAAACTAAATACGGAACAGTGACAAACCATTATTTTATGTCATACTGCATTTTCCGTGACCGGAATGAAGAAGCTTATCTTTTGCATTATGATTCCTTAAGTGAAACTCAAATAATAATATTGAAATTATGTTTTGTTGTGTACAATTTGATTATGTTCCATTTTGCCACTGAGGGGTATTTTGGTATAATGATTACGTCATGTTGCTTTTACAATGAAGAATTAGAAACTACTTATGATTAATTCAAAGGCAAAATGCCGTTTACCTGAATTAAAAGAAAAAAAAAGAAAGAAGCACGGCGGTTGCAACCGTTAGTACTAACTTGCACTTGCAAGTGACTTGTACCTTATCTCTTCTGAAGGAAAATCTGCCCAGAGCAATTTTCAAACCAATTTGTACTGTATTTCTGTGGAAATGCAGTAAAGCGTGTCAGTTTCAGCAGATAGAGCGCAGTTATGTCGAGTTTCCAATAAAAGTTGTCTCACGATGTTTAAATTCTGTTGAACAATGACGTTTAAAAGTTGCAGTACGACGTTTCAAAGCTCGTCTGCCCGTTATTCAGCAACACAATGTTTCATTGAGGTCCGAGATTTTGAAGTTTTCCTCATTACACTGATGCCTGTGGTGAAAGATGCCTCACATGCACGTGCTGCGGTTCCACCTCTTTTCTACTTTTTAAATTATACATGCAATTGTTATTTAACAAGAAGGGCTTCAAATGTCGGGTCTTTTTCTTTTAAAAAATTTGCAGAAATGGCTACGGGAGAATAAATCCCTTCTTCTTTCGAGAAACATCTTAAATGCCCAGTATGTCATGAAAGATACAGACAGCCCAAGGTACTTAACTGTGCGCACAACCTCTGCGAGGAATGTCTGGTGAAGTACCACGACAGCAAATATACGGGTTTTCCCAAGATCTCTTGCCCTGTGTGCCGTCAAGAGACTACACTTCCTAAGACAGTTATACAAGGCCTCAACACAAACTTCAATTTGGTCGGTCTGATCAAGGAATTGGCTCTGCGGGAAAAAGTTGCGCTCTCGGAGGACTCAAAGCTACTCTGTGAGACTTGCAAGGAGGACAACAAGGCTTCACATCACTGCATCGACTGCACGAAGAATATCTGCATGAAATGTTACGAAGACCAATTCTGCTTCCCGACATTGTCCAGCCACTCTGTGGTAACTCTAGATGAGATTTTCCAAGGTAAAGTGAAAGTAATCAACAAACCCGATAAGTACAAATGCCACAAACACAAGGACAGCGGGAAAACAGTTCTACTGCAAAACATGCGATGAGTTGATGTGTCACAGCTGTACAGTTGTCGAGCACGCAAAACCCGAACATGATATCACTGACAGTGGAGCAGCTGCTAAGAAGTTGAGGGAGTCACTAGCAGGTATATTCCCTGCTCCCAGTAAAGACGTACAAGACCTTGAATTTTGTGCCCGGGATGCAGTTAAAGTAAAGACGGTACTCGACTGCAACAAAACGAAAGCATGGAAGGGGGTGAAGGACAGAGCTGCCGAGGTCTTAGCCAAGGTCAAAGCTGAAAAGAAACGAATCCTAGATAAGATCTCAACCAGGAACAGGAACGAAACAAACGAATTGAAGAGTATAAGAAAGCATTGAGTGATTTCCTGCAGATAAAGAAACGCTCGCTGGAGATGGCGCAAGAACTCACTCAGAATGAGCTTCTGCAGGAACGGCATCGATTAAACTCGTTTTTTCCTCATTTAACGATTTCACGACCTGGGGCAAACGTTCTACCCATTCCCCTGTGGTGGTTATTAAACTTAACCGGAGTAGATATGGCTGAATATTTAAGAGATAAATAGGGGCTTTGGCTCGATTTCAGAAGTTCCAACAATAATAGCGCTCACGGGTCGGGTAGACCTTTAGACGGTGGAGGGGTTATATCGAATCAAATGGAACGACAAGCCGAGACCACGGGACCTTTGACGATGTATGTATTCTTGGTGATGGACGCGCAATTGACGGTGGAAGACGGGAATTTTAAGAGTTTAGTTTATTAAATTAAATGAGTAATTATCCGCACTGCGCTTTAATCGTTGGTAAAACTGGGTCGGGCAAAACTCTGTGGATTTTGGATCTTCTGGAAACTGAATATAAATTCACGTTTGAAGATGTCGTGATCATCTGCCCGACTTTATTTAAGAATAAAACGTTTTTAGAACGCCTGTGGATATACACGGACGACAACGTTTTTCTTTGTGATTTTGATTTGGATTAAATGAAGCGATTTAACTTTATCAAAAATCATTTGATGGAATAAATACGCTTTTTATAATCACCGATTGCGAAGCTGATCAATTCATCAAATATAGAAAGAGGACAAAAGAGTGTAACACCTGCGCTCTCAGTAAAATGGCTTTCTCGGGTCGACATTACCTTCACAGCTGCTGGCTACTAACGCAAAAGTATAATTCGGTGTTAAAAGATTCTAGAGAAAATACGGCGTGGGTAGCTTTGTTTAATTGTAAGGAATGTGTTCGTTTGATTAGTGTCTCGACGAGAACGATGTAGTACCAGGCAAAAAACGACGGGAAATTAAAAAACATTTACGCGATATTAAATCTAGTAAATTGATTTTAAATACCGAACCACCGGTGTTGTATAATTTATCGTAAGAAAAAATTAGACATAAAATGATTATTAATAATAAAAAGTAAAGATGGTCGAAAATAATCAAAAGCAATGCACCAAGTGTAGATGCTACGTAGATTTGTCAAATTTTAAAACAAAAAAACAGGTAAAATTAACTCGACTTGCGACGAGTGTATCGTTATGGTAAAGATGTACCAAGAATTGAATAAGTGCCCCAATGGGAGACGAAAAATATGTGCAAAGAGTGCGCTGGTTTATTGATTTGCGGGCACGGGCGAAAAAGATGCACTTGTAAAGAATACTAAGGCAAGGGAATATGTATTCACCAAAGACAAAGACATGATTGTAAAATCTGTTAAGATGCCATTGAAGTAACGATTAAACATTGGATTAAAAACGCCCGACATTGCGACAAGAGGTACGATCACTTTGACCCCGAACGCTTTATTGATACGGACTTCTGTCGTGGTTTGATTGAGGATTACCCGCATTGCTTTTACCTGGATTGCGAGGTTGAAATGCAATATTTAGAGAACAAAGATGATTTAGGTACAATTGAACGTCTAAATAATAAAATTGGGCATATTAAGTCAAATTGCGTTTTAGCTTGTCGCAGATGCATTAATGGCAGGAAGTCTGATAAGCTAATTATTGAGTATTCAACATTTGAAAACCAGCTATAAAGTACTTATCAATTATTCATTCCTGCTAATAGCTTGGCTAAGGTAGCTTGGATATAAGCAAATTTTATTTTAGTTATAATTAAATGATAGCACTGCTCGAATACGCTCAACTAGTTATTCAACTAGTTATCGCAGCCAACTTGACCTACTTTTACAATTGAATACCTGTGCTTTAAAGAAACGGTTAACAATTTTAAAATCGTTTATTTAAATGGAAGACATCCAAAATATCCTTGCCGATTCAAAATTCGACGCAACCGAACCCAACCTAACGTAAAAGACAGACTTTGTTCGATAGTTGCATCAGGCGAGAGTAAAAAGTATCTTGGAAAAGAATGTACGGTTAAAGACGTCGAAGCCATGTCACCCAAAGACCAAGAAAAATTATTCAATTTATACGAAGCACAGATAAGCAGAGAAATCGTGAACACGCTCGGTAACGCGATCCTAAGCCTGTACTCACGTTTACTCGGAATAGCCACCCGGTCGATCTCCTGGGATTAAACGTCAACTTAAAATTAGAAGAAACGCTGACTAAAGACCTAGACGACGACCCGATCACTAGTCAGACGATGGGTCACTTACTTACCGAAGTTTGTTACAAATACGGCGTCTATCTATCACCATTGGCAGGTATGCTAATTACAACAAAGCATCTATCGATAAATAAAAACGCTTCCATTATAAAAGACGATGTCAACAAACAAAGCGAATCCGACCTCAGCGAACAGCCCGGTAAAATCTCAAATTCAAACGGTACTAAAGTCAAAATTCCAAGGTGAGTGGCACAAGGTAGGAAATTAGCCGAGCATTATGAAAAGATGAAGCAGCAGCTCGCCAAGATGAAATTAGCGAGCAAAGTGAGCAACCAAAACCAAAGCAACTAAAACCAGAACTTCAGCTCGGAAAATAAAATTTTCAAACGACCTTAGAGAACAGAAATTTAATTATGGTGGATTGGCCATTGGTGCGCTTGCGGTCTATTTGATCTGGAAAAACCGACAAACTAAATTAGAAGAACCAATTAGACCAACCAAATTACAAAAACCGATTAAAAGCGACCGACCCTAGATTTTGGATATGAAATAAATTTGGATTAAATTTAAAAACTTCTTAATATTAAATATGAGTAACGCTAAATCAATCGACGTAAACGGAATCGCAAATACGGTTTACCACGGTGCCATCGTTTCGGCTATTTCCATGGGTTACGACATGCTATCGAGCAAGCTAAAATATAAATAAATCGCCATACCTAAATAAATTATCTGCTGAAGACGTGTTAAAATTGACCGCGCTGTCAAGCGGTGGCTAGTGGCGCAAGGTATATTGCCTGCGAGTTTGCCCACCGTTTAAAACGATTTTTAAATCGTTATTTAAAGTTGTAGTAAAAATGGCTGAAGAAGGATTTGATTTTGACGAAATACCACTAAAAAACAAAGAAGAGAGCGATCAAAACTTGCATTTGGCGTGGGAAGACTTAATACTTAATCCGGCGCAAACAGAAACGTCCTTTACTGTCTATATTGAAACGTCGTCGTTAAAAGACCCTGATTTTACACATCCTATTGACGTTGGGCCGGACGACGAAGATGAAATATATGGTGGCTTAGAGATCAAAAAGCGATACAACGAGTTAATTAAAGACGTCGATCCTTTACACGAAACGGAACAAGACAAGTCAAATTAACAGAGCTTAGGCAATTGTTACACGAACCTAAAGTGAACGATTTTTACTCAGTTATTAAAAAAGAAACTGGTTACGAAACAAAAATTAAAGATCCATATATTTTTAATTTAGACAGTAAAGATCGCCTGTACGTAAAGTTCGAAGGCAAAAAAGTTCTTTTAACCCAAGAAAATCGTAATAATGTATTTCTTAGCCTAAATACTATAAGACGCGTCTTAGGCTTACGAGATTACGTTTCTGGCAAAACAAAACAGTAGGCGCAGGAAGTGGCTTGTAAACTGGCGAAACTTCACCCCGAGAGCACAGAATTAGTAAAACTACCCCTAGAAGCATATCTAGCGAGCGACATCGTAGAAAACATCACCTGTGACGTAGACGTTCAATCTGAAGGGTTAAATTACAGAGAACTCGTTGCTTTAGATAAATCGTTACAACGATAAGCGACATCGGTTGGAAATACCAATCAATTGAGGAGCCAAATTAATCGCTGCAAGGAAACGATCAAAGAGATCATGAATCGGATTTGTCGCGAGAAGATTCGAACGATATTTACAGAGCAAGGCGTCACGATCGTTAGCATTTTAACGGCTTTTAGTTTAGCCATAAGTACCATTGTTAGTAGCATCGTAGCTGGCGTCAGAGCTGTTGGCAAGCCAAGTCCTGCGCCTGCACCTGAACCGACACCTTAGCCAACGCCAGCTCCCCCCTCCAAAGATGGAATTACCAATTGGATCAAACGGCAACTGTGGAATTTGGCCAATGTATTGAAGAAACTCGGGTTGAAAGCTTTAGGCGCCTTGCCCGGAATCATAGGTAGCGTTTTAAGTTGGATTTTTAAAATGGCGAGTAAAGCGGCCGTGTGGGCAGCAGAGCGCGTGTGGACTTTGTTTGTAGGCGTGGGTGTTTTAATTTTGACGTACGTGCAAAAGATGTAAAAAGGCCACAAAATTTAATTTGTACGCCTTAAATCAAACCGTTTAAGTCAAAACTTTAAACAACATAAAACCGAGGACACCCACGGCAACGGCTCCAACAAGTGTGGAGCTCCAACGGTTGAGGACATTTTTTCTTCGTTGTGCGTTTCTAAAGGCTTACTTAAAATTGGCTTTAAATTTGGCTTTAAAATTGGCTTTAAATTTGGATCTGGTAATATTGTTGGTTCTTTTTTGTTCGCTTCGGTCGTTTCATCACTAAAATCATTTTCCAAATTTAAACTCGGTACGTATCCAGTCTTCATATCCGCAGTCGTAATTTGTAAATCATTGTTATAACCCTCAGAATTACCGATGCGCAAGTCCATGTCCGAATGCACTAGGTATAACCCGTGGCGACTACAAAGTCCATAGGCGTTTTTGCGTATTGTAGCGAATTTTGGAATTGGTCAATGGACTGTCCAAGATCGGGTCTGAATTAATTAAGGATTCAACGATCGTAATAAATTGCCGTTGCGCGTCTAACTGGTGCTGGTGGCTAAAACGCTGGTCTTGGTTTGTGCATGTGCTCTGAGTAACGCGTAGACGTAAGTTCGAAGTGAATCGTTTACCTTGGTGATTGATTCCCACGTCTGTCAACCGAGACTTTAAATCGTACTTGCCTTCATAAATCACGTTGGGTAAAAGTGTTATTTTGGGTAAGTTCAGTAGCTTAGACACTTCTTTATTTAGTCGCAACTTGAGATTGGGGGCAGTAATGGCCAAAGTAACCCTTTTACATTCTGAGTGAACCTTAAAAGAAACGCCGTGAAACCAGTCCATGGTTTCACCAGGCTCATCTCAGCCATTACCCACTCAGCGATGATTCTAATTTCTTCCGCGTAACTGCCTTTTTTATTTGCTTGGACCAATCTGGTTTTTGCTGTTTGTACTAATTCTGAATTGGGAGATACATCTTTTCTTTCCTCTGAAGGTATTCCGGGCGGTCGTTCTCCAAGTACCCCCGCGGGCCTAGCGTCCAAGTTTGTATCCCACTCAATTTCAGTCGCATTTGTTGCGTTAAAATATCCAGCTTCAAACTGAATATCCTTTACTCGGACGACTTTGTCGCCTGCGTTGTTTTTAAGGAAATCTTTCAATATAAACGTCTGCTCGCTCTCGGTTAAGTAAAACGTGTGAGTCTCCATTTCATTATATACGTTTTGAAAAATTTTGTTTGGCGAGGTTTAATTTGTCGAGGGCGTTTTCGCAGTGCTTATCCGAAACTTTAAATAGATCTTTTACTTTAGATTCGGTTTCCCCAGTTACATCTTGATAACGGGTTACCTCGAGAGATCTTGCCATTTAAAACTCGGTTTAACACATATTATATTTCTTACGTTTCACCGTTTTCCAATTGAACGTTAAACTCTTTTGAAGTTTTTCTCGATTTTGGTGGTGGCAGTTTTTTCCTAACGTGATGCTTGTAACATCTATCTCCTCTGTCTACAGGAGTGTACGAGGAAGCCCACCCAAAAATTAGACCGCAATGTCTACCACGCGTATCTTTCGTCTATTTCAAATATTTGGTGCTCACAGGTGTTTTCGGGTCTGGGAGGGGGAGTTGGCCATTTAGGTAATGAGCCGGATAAGTGGTAGATTTCTGCGTCCGTCATTTTTTATTAATAGTCCATTTATTTAAGGAACGAGTGACGTGAAAACAGTTATTCCGAGGAATAACCGAGGTTTAAGTTAATCATTCAAATTTAATCGACTTTTCGACTAGTTTCATGGGAGATTCAGATCTAGATTCAGATCTAGATATGTTAAACGCTTGCAATGCCGACTTACTCGAAATAAGTCCGTGTCAGACTCCATTAATTAATTTTATATTTTATTCCTATTTTTCCATCAGGTCAATTAATGTCAGACATTTTCTATTTCATTTATCTGAACTAACCTTTGGCATGTATTATTCACTAGACTTTCTCTTCATGTTTAATTCATCACTTTACTTCTTCAGGTTACACATCAATGACCAGGGCCATGGCTTTCTGTACTTAGGAATTTGGATGCACTACCTTGTCCTTTTGTATTGCAGTGGAGCTTTCTTTTGTAAAGACGTGTCACAGGTTGTGTGGATAAAGAAAATAAGGCTGGAGTTCTGTGGGCGATTTGAAGGTGAACAGAGCACAACTGGGTATAAATGTGATGAACAGCGATAGACAGTGGAGAACTGAGAGATGCATCATGATGATGAGATGTGTGGGCTGAGTTGATAGTCCCTATCCCAGTGCCGCGCGAGTTTTGTACTTTAGCTGCGCCATTTGCCACAGCCAGTAGCAGATTTGTCAGGCTGCTTATGAGAAAAAATGGGTTGTCAGGATCATCGTAGCGGCTGATTGACATTCCAAGATTAGAAAACTGAAGAAAACCGTAAGTTTAAATTCAAGTTATTTTGTTATATATCAGTGCTTTTGGTTGTGAGTCTCAAGAACTGGATGGACTGATATTTGGAACTTCAACAGCATCAACTAATTTGCTAAAGATGTGTTCGAAATCAACTTGATGTCAAATTACTGATCATAGTTGTTTGAGTTCTGACAAGTTTTCTTTGAAATGACTGTTCGAGATTGAGATACAAATTTTTGTTATTGTACCATACTATTTGGCATTTTGGTGAATTATTGCTTTAATTAGATGGCCTTGAAGATCTGAGCTTGGCTCAATGACTGGTTGAGTTCCGTTCCTCCTCACGCTCGATGGCTGGTTCTTGAATTCCATTGTAACCTTGGTCACAGCACACTGCAGTGAGGGTTCACATCTAAGTTGCGGAGGTGGTCCCACAGATGTACCAGAGTCGATGAGCAAGCTAGCAAGGGCAGATTCTTATAATCAAGGAGAGACGAACTGATATTACGTCGAACTGTATGTCAGATATTTAATTTGAGAGCAGACGTACATGTAGTGATAACACTTGTAAATTTTGACTTCAAGATCTTCTATTACATGTACATGCCTTGAACCTTTCAGGTTTTTCCAGCTCGTGGCATACTTTTAATCAACCTTGATTTCGCTGGAGTTTATACTGACATTTATTTATTTTGAGGTGCTTTTCAGAGCTGAAATTTTACAGCATAATATTACAGAAATTAGAAACTATCAAAAGTGTCTCTTGATGCACTAGTTTGTGTAGTTTGTGAATTTACTGTGAATTCAAAATTTTAAATCACACATACCTGTACTTACCTGTAAATACTTGAATTGCAAAGGCTGATTTTCATGCGGCCGTGAATAGACATTCATTTGATTAATGTAATTTAATTCTGAGTTGTAGCTACACTCACTTGAGAGACATCTGATTGTAAATACGGAATGGTGGATATTTTGTATTATAAAATCGAGAAATTTTGTAAATAAATTCATATCAAATATTGTAAATAGTACAGATTGGGTTTTGTTACAATCATTTTTCTGGCCTGCATCCAGTCCTTCTGTTGCAGTGGCCGTAAAGTGAGCACACTGTGACAGTCCGTCGTTTCTAATTTTTAACATTGTCGGTGTCACTCTATACCGAACGCTGGCGCCGCACGACAGTGAACCGTGGTACCGTAGTATACGTCTTTTGCACAAATAAATGATTGCGCTTCGAATCTCTTATTGATAAATTTATCAATATTTGACGAGTCAATGGGGCGCTTTTGGTAATCAAATAGAGAGGCATAGGGATCTATTTTAACGTACAGTTCACCTTCAAATCGCCCACAGAACTCCAGCCTTATTTTCTTTATCCACACAACCTGTGACACGTCTTTACAAAAGAAAGCTCCACTGCAATACAAAAGGACAAGGTAGTGCATCCAGTTCCTAAGTACAGAAAGCCATGGCCCTGGTCATTGATGTGTAACCTGAAGAAGTAAAGTGATGAATTAAACATGAAGAGAAAGTCTAGTGAATAATACATGCCAAAGTTTAGTTCAGATAAATTGGGCACAGGAGCTGACACTGAAATAGAAAATGCCTGACATTAATTGACCTGATGGAAAAATAGGAATAAAATATAAAATTAATTAATGGAGTCTGACACGGACTTATTTCGAGTAAGTCGGCATTGCAAGCGTTTAACATCTAGATCTGAATCTAAATCTGAATCTCCCATGAAACTAGTCGAAAAGTCGATTAAATTTGAATGATTAACTTAAACCTCGGTTATTCCTCGGAATAACTGTTTTCACGTCACTCGTTCCTTAAATAAATGGACTATTAATAAAAAATGACGGACGCAGAAATCTACCACTTATCCGGCTCATTACCTAAATGGCCAACTCCCCCTCCCAGACCCGAAAACACCTGTGAGCACCAAATATTTGAATAGGGGTGAAAGATGGATAATGCACAGCCACTTGAGAAGTTGTTCATGAGGGGTGCTTCTGGTAAGTTTTCTACTCATCATGACTGGCTTTAGGTGTCTGGTTCCAGCCTAATCGGAATATGGCAATATTTTAAAAGGACAGTTCAGAGTGAAAATGTCCACAGCTGCTAGGAATTTCTTTCGTACATGTATTTCTGTATTATCAGTTAAAGTACGCATCTAGCTATGCCAAGAAGACAGGTTTTGAAAACTCGTTGAAGGCAACAGTGAAAACACTGCCCGAAAGAGTAAAAACCACTCAAAAATTCTGAAAACCACTCTGATGAGAGTGAAAATACTGTAGAATAAAAATCACTCATGAATGGAAACCACTTCAAAAGTGGATCCAAGGTACATGTACATGCACCGGTATGCGTACATATACTATTATGTATGACTCTCATTTATGGCTCCATGAAAGAGTGGACATTTTGATCTTGGGAGCAGAGTGCATGGTTTCCAGTTCCAGTTTTCCAAGACTTTTTCACTCTTTTGGATTAAATTATAAGGGACTCTTTTAAAGAGTGAATTTTACTGTAACTCTCATGCTGGAGAGCAAGTACCCCATTGGGTTACTGGCATTGTACATGTACATACAGAAAGACACTTAATACTACATGTACCATGTTTTGATTTTTTTTCCATGAGCCAGGAAGCAATATAAGAAGTGAACGATCACACATTCTGTCAAATATTGACTCATCTGTCTCACTACGTTAAAAGCTTTTAAGAATGGTTGTGTTCAAGTTGTCACGAAAGTGAAAACACTGTAGAAGTAGTGGGACGAGGGGTGACAAACCGTCTGTTCATGTACACTTGCGAAAAGGTTTACAATTCGAATGACAGTTCAGTGAATACTAAATAAATGGTTAGAAATTCAAATTTTCTGAAATTCGGAGCATACAGTAAATACATGTGGTAACCATCTGGTTTAAAATCATTTTATATTCTACATGCATGCAAATGTCCACTGCCATACATATACATTTACTTTTTTCTTTGAAATCGTTTGAAACTATTGTTGATGCAACACCTGAGTTAGTCACGGTGATAAAGAGGCTAATGCAAAGGTGAGAGTTGCCATGGGTTGCAAACCAACATTGTGTCTGTTTGCCATCAAGCCCATCACGAAAGGACAAGAGGTACTGTACAACTACGGAATAAGTGAGCTCCCGTGGAAGACAAAAATGGTATGAACATGCAACATGTGCACTGTAACCGTTTAATCTAAAACACTTTTACCAGTATTTCAGTCTCTACTTTGTGCAGTGCAACTTCTACATGTAGATGGGAATACATCGGGGCAATCAAGTTGTAAATCAGGCTATCTTCAGATTTGACCCCATCCAACTTACAGCACAGCAACAGTATTTGTAGATAAACATTTTGACACTGAGATCAACACATACATGTAGTTCTTAAAGGACTACGTGCATGTGTTGATTTCCGTGTCAAATTTAAAAAGAAATCAGAATTGTCTGAAAATGTTTCCAGATTTAACACGTACTGTGAGCCATATACCGTGTACTTTTGATAATTTTTAGTCACAATATGAGGCCACGTACAAGTAATATTCAAAGAGGACACTTTGTGCTGTGAACTCAGGAATAACAAAAGAAATTTCACTCAACAAAAATGTACACACGGTACACACAAATATCACACATAGTGAGGCGAATGCAACTGACACCTCTTGTGGTGGACCCAGTAACCGGCCGGATCAGGGATGGAATTGACCTGGCCAAACCCCACAAATATATTTATTAACCTTGAGCAAGGATGAGTGGCTACCATGATACAAGGGGGGATATCAGTTAACGAACGGCGGACTAAGCCTAGGGGCAGTTCGTTGGGTGGAAGTTTACCACCAATTAGGAAAGACTGGATTTATCTGGCAATACAGTAATGAAACACAGGGAAACCTAAATAAACCTCACAGTGACACAGGATTTCCAAGGACAATAATCAAGTATTTGATTTATTGCAATAAAAATCAATAAGGTATATAAATCACACAAGGTTTATGTACACAATACACTTCACAAAGCAATACAATATGCCTCACGTGGTTAACTAACCACCAGACTAACTTAAACATGCAAAAACATGTCATGCAAAACAGGGTCAATCTAACGAAAGGGAAATTACCCTCACCGCGATCTGAGTACATCAAGTAAACCTCAAAGCTAGCTAGCACAATGACAAGATTGCCTTCCAGCCGTCATCCCACTATCATTGCTTACAGACGACAAACAATCAAACCGCAAAGACCACTAGCTCCCAGCCTAGGTTCACGACACTCAGCTCTATCACTAAAGTAATCTAGACCCAGTACGGTTCGCTACTACACCTACCAGTTATAGTCACTACACGAAGCGCCCCTGGTGCAGCGTCCACGCTATACCTCGCAGAGGCACAGCACAGAATTGTAGACAGCGTCCTCCACGATCCTGCCACTCTGCGACCCAGCAGCAAAACTAACTAACTGATTGTGCGCGCTCTAAGCACGCCGCAAGCGCCCAGACCTAGTGCTCTACGCAACGCTGATTGGTCCACTCAATGCTTAATAATTCGTGACTTAGACTGGCATTCATGCCTACCCCTGTTTCGTCACACAGGCCCCAGCTAAGCTTGGTCTGTCCCGTGCCAAATGGCTTAATCTAAAACTATAAGAAACAGTGCTGTATTATACAATTACAACAACATGAGGTCTACCTAAACCCCTACATCAATAAACCTTATACAGTTATAACCCCTGCCATGAGGTCCATAAACCTCACACCAGTTATAAGTACAGATATACATTACTTACACAATGTGGAAATCACTCACTTCATACAAAACAAACCTGAGATTTACCTAATGAACCTCGTTACAATTAGCATAATTTATTCACAAGTGTACTCTCCACTACGTTCATAATATACCTCAAAACTCTCCTGCTATTTATACAATTAAAACTTACTTGTTTTTTCTGACATAAAAATAAAATTCAAGTAGTAGCAAAACCTTTAGTGATCCTCAACACTTCAAACTTCAAAATACACTGAAAAAATAAGTTAACTTTAATCTGTAACACAAGCAAAACATATTTACAAAGTGCTTTTCCTTGCTAGTCATAGACAAAAGGTAGAAGCAAATAAAAACTAAGTGCCGTCTTCTGCAACTGTGAGATACTCATTAGCATCGACAGGTCTCAGGTATGCCTGATGATGGACTTCTTCTCGAATCAGCCTGCCATCGAGGAAGATCTTCTATTCTATGGTTGCAACCTTCTTCATCTTTGCTGGTTTCCCTTGTCTCTGTCAGTCTTCCCCTCCTCATGCTCTGGGCCGGCTTCTGTACCTGAGCTCATGGACATCATTGACTTGGTGACTCGGGAGTCTGACGCTCCTTCCTCACCAGTTCCAGAATAGAGCGAGGCTTACCCTCATTGCGAAAGATTGGTACACTATGATGAACCTGCGGCTGGTCAAACGCTGTCGAGTGCTCAGCTTCTGTGTTCTTGGCTGGACTCTCTTGCTCGTTGGACTTTCCTGTTGGGCAGCGGACCAGAGGTGATATGGGGGCTGGGGAAAGTGAAATTACAGCTTCTCTTGTGGGACTTTCACCTGTTTCTTCGAAGGCAGCTGTCTTTGTCGGCTCTTGGCTTGTCCCTAGGCCGGAACTTTTCACTAGGTCGAGAATGGAACAGGGCCTTACAGTCAAGCGAATGATCGGGGATATTGATTAGCGGCTTACATGAGACAGGTTGCTCACCGTTGAGTGAGAGGCCTTTTCATCTTCAGCCGGGCCCTTCCCAGCTGATGAGGTCTCGCCTATACCTAGAGCATCCTCATCAACCCTATCTCGGGGAGCCACCCTCTCAGTCGGTGCAACCGAACCTACCGCCCCCTTGTTGACCATTCTTCCCACCGACGACCTTGGACTACTGGAACAGGGCATCGTAGTACCCCCGTCTTGTCGATCCTCTGTCATTTGGACACTGCTGCACTCATCAAGATAATCTGGATGGCAAGAACGATAGTGCCGCCTGATGTTGCTACAATAAACCAAACCCAAGAAACAAAACCACATTTTTGTTTAATAACAATCCAATCAAATTAATTCCTCAAACTACCCTGAGGTTACAGGCCATCTCTCCCCCGGGGAACTTTGAACACAATTTATAGTTTGTCCAAATCCTCCCTATATCGCCGGTGTTTCCTCGGAAGGTACCTTCTGGGAGCTTTTGTCGGGCCATTCCCCTCGTCCTTTTATCCTGAAGGACCAACCGTTTGAGCCTTAGGAGGCTCCTCACTTCTTCCATGAACCTTAATCACTCCATCATGTACTAGCTCTACTCCAATTGATTGGGGACCCTTTGCTATTTCCTGCATCAAGGGTTCCTCAATCACCTTTGGCTGATATCGCCATGGTTTTAGGGTCTCGCCAGTGTATGGTTTGAGCCTGTCTCCATGAACTACAAAAGCCTTACTTCCAGGCTTCCGTTGAATCCTGTAAGTTACACCAGAGAGTTTCTTGACCACCAGAAATGATCCATCCTAGCGAAGTTCTAACTTCGGGGACCTCCCTTTCCTCTTGGACTTATTGAAAAGCCAGACGAACTGACCTTCCAACAGCCCTCCTCCATGCACCTTGCGGTTGAAGTTCCGCTTCTGATACCTTGCACGTTGTTGGAGGCACTCTCTGGCTCTGCTATGAGCCTCCTGCAGCTTCTGCCTCAACCCTCGTGCAAAATCTGTTTTTACCGGGTCCTCCACTTAGGACCTTCAATTACCAAGTCCACTGGCAACATGGTCTCCCTCCCCAGCATCATCATATTCGGGGACTCACCAGTCAACTCTTGGGGAGTGCACCAATATGCAAAGCATGCATATGGTAGACACTTATCCCAGTCACGCTGTTTTTTCTTTGGTTCAATCATCACAGCAACCATGTTGATCAAAGTCTTATTGAATCGATCAACCAGTCCATCGGACTTTGGGTTGCATGCTGTAATTCGAGTTTTGGATATACCCAAAACCCGACACATCTCAGCAAAGACAGCCGACTCAAAGTTTGTCCCTTGGTCTTAGTGCAGTTCCAAAGGAATCCCAAAACTACAGACAAACGCGGTGACAAATTTATTTGCCACGGTGTCAGCCCTGGCATCGGGGAGGGGATATACCTCCATCCACTTCGAGCAGTAATCCCCGACCACTATGATCCAAGAATTGCCACTGTCACTCCGGGGCAGTGGCCCCAGCAAGTCCACAGCCACTCTTTCCATGGGCTCGCCAACCACGTACTGTTGTAAGGGGGAAACTTTCCTCTTTACAGGAGACTTCCTCCTTCCACAAAGTTCGCACTGTCTTATGAAAGACCTCACGTCAGCGGTCATTCCCGGCCAGTAATACCGCGTTTTTACCTTGGCTAGTGTCTTTGTGGCACCCAAGTGACTGCTCGTCCGACCACAATGAAGCTCACGAAGGACCTCTTCTTGAAGCTTCCTCGGGATTACCAGTCACCACGTGACTGACTTCCCATCGTTGGACTCCCACCTTCTGCAAAGCACCCCATTGCACATTTGCAACTGGTCCCAGAGGGACCATAGCTTTTGTGGGCAGCCGAGGTGCCTGAAACAGTTCCACAAAGAGGTCTACTGCTCAGCTCCTCCTTAGAATTAACAATCCAACTCATGCTGGGATCCTCCAGCTGTGCTTGCCCAACAGCATCCCTCGGCATACAAGGTTGGGCAAAAGTTCCCCTCTCCTCAACCTTTGGAACTACTGGATCAGCAACAACCTCTCCCTGACCCACAAAAATACCAGGAGGTTTAGCACCCTCAAATTCATCTGGTATTTGAGGTACCTCTACTGCCTCCTCATCATAATCATGCCGACCGCACTGCTTACAGATCTTCCTGGACAGCCCATCGGCACTCCAATGCTTTCGTCAAGGTCAAAGAAATGGTCAAATCATTCTCACTGATGACTTCAAGCCCTCTAGCAAGCTGGCCCTTGGGGCTCTTAAAATTAAGCAACCACCGTAGGGCAGCATGGTCAGTGCAAAAGACAATCTTCCTACCATGCAGGTACTGCCTGAACTGTTTCAACTAGACCACTACCGCCAAAAACTCCCGCCGCGTAACACAGTACTTCTTTTCAGCTCTACTCAATTTGCGGCTGGCATAGGCGATAACGTTCTCTTCGCCTCCGTGGACCTGGGACAAAACTGCCCCTATCTATTCCAACTCCACTAGCATCCGTGTCTAGGATGTAGTCACTGTCTGACACAGGGTAAGCCAAAACAGGAGCTGCCTGCAACTTCTGTTTAAGCGCCTCAAATCCTTCTTGACATGCCTCGGTCCAGACAAATTTTTTATACTTTTCAGTCAAAGTATGCAACGGTGAGGCCACCTCAGCAAACCCACGGATAAACCGCCTATAGTAGGAAGCGAGGCCAGCAAAGCTTCGCACTTCCTTCACACACTTCGGTGTCGGCCACTCAGCCACGGCTCGCACCTTTTCGGGGTCCGTAGCTACACCCTTGGACAACACAATGTGTCCCAAGTAGTTAACCTGCTTCTGGATCAAGAAGCACTTAGGCACCAAGTCAAAATAGAAACGGTTCATGAAGTGGGAAACGATACATAAACGATAAGCTCCTTACCCGCTTCAGAGTAAAGCGGGCAATGATAGGGAGTCACTAGCTAAATGCTTGTGGTTTGATGAACACCACTCCTGGGTGATGTTTTCTAACAATAGAGAGCTTTAAGGATTACACTCCATTGTGGCTGGTGGTTGAGTCATTAGAGCTGTTTATCAACAGCTGGGACCCCAGCCCATTGATATGTCAACAATTTTTTTTTGGGGGGGGGTTAAGGATGGGTTTATACTACCGTTTAAATGGATAAGGATTTTTTTCTTCAGTTTGCCACGCTACCCAAACCAACATTAGTGGACTTTTCTTATTTCACATTTTAGATTGATTTTGAAGTCCCGTGATTGTTGCATCTATAATCTTCTCCATTTACTCTATTGTCTAATCCAATTATTGACAAATCTGTGATGTGGAAATCACTGCCTGACAGTGCTAGATTTTGGGAATGAAAACTACAGATCTTAATTCAGTGACACGAGACTTAGTGATGCACATAGGCCCGTTGACTCTGATGGAATTAGTCTTTTGTTAAGAGATTAATTGCTTCCCCTTCTGAATAAGCTGTGCTAAGCCTGTGGATGAACTGGCCCAATTTACATAACAAAGCCGATGCACAATAACCATTCATGGTAAGCTGGGAGTCAGGGCTTTTGTACCAAGGTGGGGGAGATGGTAGTATGCATCAAAGGGGTTGCCGCATAGCCAATTCTCTTTCGGGAAACGGTGTCTTGCAACCATTACCCACTTGCAGTTGAATCGGGCAACGGTTTGAAAGTGGATTAAGGGCAACCATTTCCCGCTTGGTCAACCGTTTCTATTTTGACTTGGCGCCTTACTTGGCTTCAATTTCAACCCAACTTCTCTCAACCTGGAGAGAACGACTCTCAGTCGCTCGATCTCCTCCTTGACTGTTTTGCGAAGTACAATGGCATCATCCAGGTATATCAACAGGTTGTCCCACTGAAGGCCTGCCATTACTTTGTCCATCAGCCTCTCGAATGTGGCTGGGGCATTGCAGAGGCCGAAAGGCATGCATTTCCACTGATACAAGTCACTTCGGACCACAAAAGCTGATTTCCTACCGGCATCCTCGTCCATGACCACCTGCCAATATCCCGAAGCTAAGTCTAATGTCGAAAACCACTCGGCACCCGCAAGAGCATGGAGTGTCTCGTTAATCCGAGGCACAGGGTACGCATCTTTAATGGTCACCCTGTTTAAGCCTTGATAATCAATACAAAGTCGACGTGACCCGTCCTTTTTCTGGACTAACACCACATTAGCAGCACGTGGGCTGTCAGACGGTTCAATAACCCCCCTCTTCTGCAAGTCCTCTACTTCCTTCATAATCTCCCGCTGATTGCACAGAGGGTGGCGCCTTGGCCTCTCTTTGACTGGCCGGGCATCACCAGTGTTAATCTCGTGTCTCACCACCTCTGTTCGCCCTATATCATGCTCGCCTGAAGGAAAGACATCTTGAAATTCAACCAGGCAATACTTCACCTCAGCATGATAATCCTCACCAAGGTTGACCTTACTACGGTCAAACAAATCATGCAGGTGACTCGGGAGGTCTCCTCCAACCTCGCCCGTACATTTCCGAATAGCAACAGCAACCGAATTAACATTCACTGTTGCAATCGTACCAACGGCTGTCCCCTTCCGAACAACCTGTTTCTCCTTGTTTGGATTTAAAATCCGCAGAGGAAGAACCTCTGCCCTCGACTGGACCAGTGTTCTGGCTAGCATTAGGCCTCGCTCAGCCAATTCACCCATGGTTTCAGCCACGAGCACCCTTCTAATGAATGGCTCTCCAGTACTGCTTGTACATTCAGCCGCTCACCATTCAGCCTCAATTTGAGACTTTGGAAATCTAAATTTACGCCAGGGTCAACAAGAAATCCATGCCCAATATACCGTTACATCGGCAAATATTGCTCACACTGGGAAAGTTGTTCTTTCTGAACCTCATCATGTACATCAACCCAGGCAACGCCCATCGCTGACAATTTACTGCCATCGACCTGTGGAATGTTGGTGCTGTCCATATCTAGCACAGGCCTCCGTTCTTAGGCCATTTCCTGGTAGACTCGACTACTGACCAATGTGTCTGTAGACCCTGAGTCCACCAGGAACCTACAGCTTGTTCCCCTTACAACACCACCCAACTTAGGCTGAGTGCCTATACGCTCTCCGCCTTCTGATTTCCGCCTCTTCCTGCCTTGCTTGGGCCCTCTGGAACATCCAGCCTGCCTTCGGGCCCACCGGTCCGCTGGCTGACGTTTCCCTGCTCACTTCTCTGCTTGTGAGGCTTACTGCACTCACGAGCGAAATGACCAGCATCCCCACACTTAAACCACTTCAACTCACTAGGCTTCTTCCTCCCAGGCTTTGGTGACTGCCTTGGAGGGGCCTTCGCCTGTCCACTTGGGCTTAGACCTTGTTTGCTGAGTCCTTTCAGCAACTCAACCATCTGGTCTAATCTCTTTGACTGATGGCCAGCATTTTCCTCGAGTTTCTGAAGACGTCACTCAATGTCAGAGTCGATAGCCCTCGCGAATTTCGCGGGCTTTCCCTCGGCTCTACTCTGAACCTCAATCTTTTCGGTCTCAAGAGCGGCCAGTATCGCTTCGTGTAATGTTTTGGGATGAACACGATGAACGGCTTCCCTCACAACCTAACCACTAATTGCATCGAGAAAATGATTTTTACCAAGGCGCTCTCGGGCCTCTTCGGGAATTTCAGGGTAAGCCTTCACCGTGAGATCACAGACTGCTTGGCCCAACTCCTGTAGAGTCCCCTGTCTTCTGTGTCTAAATTCCACTAAATAGTTTTCGGCCTGTCGACCAGGGCCCAATCTTATCTCCAACACCTCACTGTAAGTGAACTTCTTTGAACCATCGCCCAGACGTCTTAGGGCATCACCCTGAAGGCTGGCAGCCAGAAATTCTTCTGCCTGTTCCTCACTCTACATATTTACCTTGCGGCATGCCTCAAAATGTTGGTAATAATCGTTCCATAGAACTTCACCATTGTATCGGTCGGGGTTAATTGTTGGCCTGTGAGGCTTACTCTGAGGTTTACTAGGAACCCCACCAACGACTAACCTACACTCCCTTATAAGGGACCAGGGCCCATCCCTAGGTGAGTCAACCTCACCAACAACTTTGTTGGGTTCCCCACAGTTGGGCGAGTTAGAAAACTCAACAACTCAGTGTGTAACTCTCACTTCACTTTTTGGCGCAATCAGCACAGGATTTCCAAGGACAATAATCAAGTATTTGATTTATTGCAATAAAAATCAATAAGGTATACAAAACACACCTACCAGTTATAGTCACTACACACAGCGCCGCTGGTGCAGCGTCCACGCTATACCTCGCACAGTCACAGCACAGAATGGTAGACAGCGTCTTCCACGATCCTGCCACTCTGCGACCCAGCTACGAAACTAACTGATTGTGCGCGCTCTAAGCACGCCGCAAGCGCCCAGACCTAGTGCTCTACGCAACGCTGATTGGTCAACGCAATGCTTAATAATTCATGACTTTGACTGGCATTCATGCCTACCCCTGTTTCGTCACAATAGGAAAGACGTGAAATGCAATCTGTGATTGGTCATAACTTTTTTCAACAAAAAGTATGACTTTTTGACTAATGGCAAAGAAGTTAAGAATGTGCCTTACATGTACATTTTTCAGTTTAAAAACGAGGGTCATCAATGCACGTTTGGTAGTTTCCTGGCCGAAACAAAGGTGATTTATTAATTAATCTCTGGGACAAAGTAGGTACACCATACCAGTTAATTCATCAACCTTTTTTGAGACACATTTGGATGAAACCCCAAGCTTTCCATTGTGTTCAATTCACGTCTTTGATAGTAAATACTTGTCGGTTTGGGGGGAAAATACGCTTTTAGTTTTGCAGCATATATGTAGCATGTTGGTCATTATGTTTTGTAAATATGGTACTTGTAGCCTCCAAATGAACCATGAGGAGTATCAAGTGAACTATTGAGAGACTTGTGTGCAGCACTGGGCCACTCAAGTACACAACCTTGAGACTCTCGGATTGAAATGCCTCCTGGCAACTCAAGTGAACAACCTCAAGACTCCCGGTGTGCAACACTTCCTGGTGACTCAGGTGAACAATCCGGAGACTTGCACCACAGAACATTTCCTCTTGACTCAAGTGAACAACATCAGGATCACTGGTGTGCAACACTTCCTGGTGACTCAGTGATTCATCTACCATCATTTCTGATGACCTACTGGTACCAAAACAGAGGGTGTGTACAGCAATGTCTCAGCAGGGTTCAAATACACCTAGTTTTCAGGGAAAATCTGCTGACATGACATGCAAAAAAGGAAAAGGGGAAAGCTGGAAAGAAAATTGTGCTTGAAGAAATCACTCCATGGCTGAATCTTCAGCAAACACAGCAAAAAAGGGCAGAGGGTATGGGACAAAAGACATTACTGTGTTTTCTGCCTTAAGCCTTACAAAAAATTGACAGAGCACTGGAAAGATATACACTCTGAAGAAACTGAGTTATGCAAAATATTTGCACTTGAAAAAAATACCAAAGAGAGAAGGGACCTCACTGCAGCCTTAAGAAAAGCTTGGGACTACGAGCACAATAAAATGGTGAACTTATTGTTTACAAGCGACCAAATTATGGTGACAGGTCAAAAAACAGTGATTACATTTTTGTTCTGATTGCAGAGGCCTCTATAATAAAAAGGCCCTATAGAGGCACCAAAACATGCCCACAACGTAAAACAAGCAAAAAACGTTCAAGGCATATTAAAGAAGGGGCTGCTCTTATGCCAGTAACACACCATGTTTCTGTGTTTCTAAAGAAAGTACTAAGTGGGATGGAGCAAGATTATGTAACCATGGTTGCCAGAAATGATCCCCTGATTTTAAAATTGGGTGAACATTATGCAGCTTCTGCTGGTCATACAAACAACAGCAATCACAATATTGCGCAGAAAATGAGGGAGGCTTCACGCCTACTGTTTACTGCGTGGGGTCTTAATGACCAAGTCATTACTGCAAAATATTTGGTCAATCCTAAGAACTTTGACACAGTTGTTGATGCTGCTTTGAAATGCTCAAAGTTTGATGATGCAACCTTTGAGTTTACTACCCCATCATTGGCAAAGAAACATGGCCATATACTGAAAAGGATGGCTGAAATTGTAGATGCCGAAGCCCTAAAAACAGGGGTTTTTATTGGGGATGGGAACAACACAGGAGGGTTTAAACGACTCATGCAGTTAGAATGGGGAACTCGAGTCTCGGAGCATGCATTACAGCAGGCAGGTGCTTCCAAATGGAATGATCCCCCAAAGCTTCCACTTACAGAGGGCATACTGAAATTGCACAAACACATGCGTGAAGAAGAGAACAGAATTAAATCTCAAATAAAGCAGTGCGGCATTTCAGGGGAAAGCTTTACACAGTTGGCACAAGTAACCCTTGCCCAGCTCATTGTATATAACAGGAGGAGGCCAGGAGAGAGACCCAGTTTCTCAAGGTAGAATCTTACCAGAAAAAGTAGCTCGTGGAGTTGATGCACACAGTGAAGTGATGGAGCCACTGTCCCTCTCTGAGAAACTTTCCATTGACAGACTTGCCATAGTGTATATACGAGGAAAAAGGAACAGAGGTGTTTCACTCCAAACATCAGAGAATCTGTCGACATGCTTGTTAACTCACGTGAGGAAGTCGGTGTTCATCCTGAAAATCCATACACTTTTGCCAGAGTTAATGCAAATGCAACAGGCCCACATAGGGGTTGTGACTGCTTACGCATGCTTGCAAAACAGTGCAGAGCACAAAACCCTGAAACGCTGACTGCAGCTAGACTCAGAAAGCATGTTGCGACTATGAGTCAACTGTTGAATTTGAAAAAAAAAACATGAGTTAGAACGATTGGCCAATCACTTGGGTCACGACATCTTAGTACATATAGAATACTATCGATTGCCTCATGAAGCTCTTATCCTAGGTAAGGTTGGGAAACTCCTAGATGCATTAGAGCAAGGCAAAATACATCAGTACAGGGGTAATCACTTGATGAGGTGGTGCTTGATGAAACAGACAGACATATGAATTCTCAAAGCTCAGATGAGGATGCTGTGCCTGAAAGAGCAGAAGTTGAACAGGAACCATGTGCTCGACATGATGAATCTCTACCTGAAAAACATGCCCCAAAAGGAGGAAACACTGGCTTCAAATTAAGTGAGAAAAGCAAAAACAAACGTGCTCACAGTTGTGTTAGGCAAGCTACCACAAGACAGCCCTGGAAAGCCCAAGAGGTTGAGGCTATTATGAATCACCCTGGTCTAAGAAAATGTTTGAAATTGGGGAAAATCCCTACAGAGTCCCTCTGTAAGCATGCTAAGGGCAAAAACAAAAATCTAGAATGTGGAATTGTTGTGCAAATTAAATCCAAGGTTTGGAACATACTTCAGGCTGATAGAAGAAAGCGTGAACAAGCTTAAAAAATGGTTAGTTTTTTCACTTTTCTGCCTTCTTGAATCATTCCATTTTGAAGTCATTTTATAACAAAGTATTTGGGCTGAAAATGTGGACGGTTGTTGTCTACAGTTCCAACTTGTAATGGAGAAAATTGTACATGTTCAGTATGTCAAACTTGCCATGGTGGCAACCAGTAATGCATAAAATTCAGGGATCCTGAAAATTGAAATGCCTTTAAAATCATGAATCACAGAGTCAGTAGTCATAGTCAGTGTCATTTTTTATTTTTTGGTAGGGTTTTTTCAGCTTTTTACTGTTTACTGTTTAGAATTATACTTGTTCTTTACTTGTTTAAATAAATGTATTTGACCAACTCCAGCAAAGCCCTAGACTTCGCTGGAAAAAAGTACTACCTTTTTGAAATCTACAGTGAAATTTTGGGGAGCGGGAAGATAACAGTCAATTTTCACTTGAAAGAGCACAGAAAGAAAAAATTTGGAATTTGTTTGAAATTGAGGGGTGGAACAACATTCCAACTGTTGCAGTGGATAGAACAAACACTGGGAATAAAGTGAGGAAATATTGCTGTTTTCTCTGGCCTGAAACCTCGTTTAAATGAATGCTCATACCAGCAACATCATTTTGTGAAATTCTTAGTGTTGGGTTTTCCTGGAATTGGTCTCATTTGTTCATGCGTTATATTTTACTTGTTTAATATAAAACGGAAGTTGGTTTCTTGCCTGTGTCCATGATTTATGTACATGTACATGATCATTTCCAATATTTGTTTTTGAGCTCTGAAAAGTAGAGTTATAGCTCAAAAATGTCGGTTTTATCGTAATAGCATTTGTACATGTACATGTACAGGTATGTTGCCGTGATGCCACCGAACAGGTTTGATCATGTTGATCGTATTGCATTATTCCTGATGAAAAAGAAAACCCATGAAATTTGTTTTTAAAATACCGTGTTGTCATGGAAATAACACTTACATGTAATGCATTTTGGAATCTGCGGGTATACATGTACATATTGGCAGGCATAATAATTAGCTTTTATTGACCTTCACCCGTTTAACTTGTTATAAATGCACTATGTAACCTTTATCTTGGTGTGAAGGTGTGTTCACTGACAGTACAGAACGAGATGTTTTTGTACTGAGCGTGAACACATCTGCACACTGAGACTCATCTAGTGGTACTGTGAGTGAACACATCTACACACTGGAACTCCTCTTTTTGTACTGTAAGTGAGCACACACACATCTAGTAGGAAAAGAAGGTCTTGATGTTGCAGATATGCTCACTCTTAGTACAAATAGAGGAGCCTCCATGTGCAGATAAACTCACTCTCAGTACATGTACAAATAGAGGAGTCTAAGTGTGCAGATGTGTTCACTCTCAGTGCAAATTTACTGGGAAACTCATCATTTTATGTGGACAGTGGTCATTTGCCAATACCTAATTTTATGGGATTCATTTTACAAAACATTCCACTTGTGTCTTATCATGGACGTACATATACCAGACTCCAATCTCCCTACCATCGCTTATCTTGTAACAAATGAAGAGTTAGTTATTAATCAAATGATAGAGTTTTGCAAAGTGTTTAAAATGTATGGAGCAGCTGGATGCTATGTGAGTGATTTTGGTTGGTATTATTTGATGAGCTACAGGTTGCCTTTCTTGAATTTCATGCTGTCAGACGAGGATGGCCGGTCAGAGTTTACAAGGTTGGCCTTACAATGTTTGCTGTTTATTCTATTTACTGTTTGCTGTGATACATGGAGTCATGATTGAATATGAACAAATGTATCCAGGTCCACATTCGTATATACAGATTTATGCAGGTTATTTATTGTTACCAGAATATCCTACTCTACTACATGTAGTGTTGTGTCCTATGATATCAATGTACTCACGAAATGCACGTGCCCAGGCTGTACAAAACTGCAGTTGAATGGTGACCTTGGTAAAGCTTTTCGATCAATGGATGTACATGAAGCTTAGCAAAAATACAATTTGAAAAAAAATGCCAATAACTCAAACCTGAGTACAACTTTAATTTTCATCTGTACATAGATGGAAGCAGTCCTAAACTGTGTTGGTTAGGCTGGGGAATGATGCAGTACTGTTGAGGGTTTGCTTACCTACCCAGATGTGGTACTTTTGCTACGTTCATTCAAGTTTTGTTTTTCTTTTGTTCTTAGTAAAATCAATAAAGTTATTAAATAACCTGAAATGTTTGTTAAAACCTATGTGACATGTACAGCTATGTCAGACCTTCTACTTAAAAAAAAAAATCGTTCTTCTCTGAGGGCTAAATATGCTTACCAACCTGCCGGTTAATTGCACCTAGATGTACATGTGCCTTCCATTTAGCTGCTGAAGTTGGGGATTCTGCTTTTGTCATCTTTAATGCCCTCCATATTAAATCTGTGCTCCTCTCATGCAAGAAATTAAAGTATTTGAAAATGTCACAGAATTGTTTAGTGTTGAACATTTTCCTATTGTGAAAACCAGTTACATGTACTCTTTTTGCTTAACTGTACAAGTAGTCTTGTAAAGATAGACGTACATGTACATGAGGCACATGTCGAAGTGTTGGATTCCTTTTGACTTGATGTTAAGACCAGTTTAAGACCAGTGCAATTGCGTAATGGATGCTTAAAGTGTAACAGTTAATTACTAAACCTCATAATTATTCATCAGGCTCCAGGAGCTCAACACTTTTACCTAAAGAATATTTATGACATAAAAAATTAAATAAATACAACCTGATATGCAGGGGGACATACGTGTGGGGGAAACTAATGACCTCTTGGTATTGGATGATTTGGGACTTTTTCAGTTTCACCTTGGGAGATAGTCCCAATCACCCAACACCGCAAGAACATTGGTTTTCACACTTTCCCTGTACCATGTTATACTTGTATACTGTTGTCAGGTTGATGATTCAGAGAATTCTCTGACGAAGCTTTGCAAATTTAAGGGTGATTATTACCTACAAAAAGTACAGTACCTGTAGTTTAACATGCTGCTCGAAGCATTTCCAGGTGTACGGCAGTAATCTGCAATTTTTGTACACAGAACAGTGTCTTGAAGATGTGTAGACTCGACTTCATAGCCTTGGTATAATAACTGAATTTTCACCAATGGTAACATTTTATCTAGCAGAAGTTTTGTGTATCGCAAATATTTTCGCTACTTGTTTCCTTCTAATTAGTCCATTGAATATTTACCACACAGGCTTATTGTTATCCACCAGAAATTCTAGAAATTAAAGCATTTGACACTGGTTGCATTTCAATTGTTTTAACTTGGTATTCTGTTTTTCTGATGTTTTGAACATTTTAGCTGATCAAGGAGCTTTGCTTTAATAAAGCCTCTCGATATTGTAATTTCCCTGACATTTCAGGTATGTTTAGTTGCGTTTTAATATAAAAAGGCCAGTTGATCGTCCAGCTTTTTCCCACAAAGAGGACAGTGCCCTTTTATTTGTCTACAACCATGGCACAATTTCTTAAAGTGAATATGAACAGTAGTTCTTTTTTGTACTTTTTAACTTCACTGTGGTTGCAACATACAATACAACATGAATTTCGGGGTTTTGGATGCTTGTTAATATTAATATGCACACTCCTTCCTTTCCTGTAATATTTCAACCTTCATTTCTGCAAAGAAAAAGAAACTGGATGCTGCCAGATCATGCACGGCATTTCATTTCTTTTATTATTTCTCAGTTAGTAACTAAAGACAACATACAAGAAAAACACTAAATTAAGGACAATGATATGGACAAATTATGGGCCAGTTACACGCCCCAGGTATTGCCAAAAACCAAACCAAATTGCTGTTCAATGGCTTTCCTAAAATGTTATCAGTGATATAAAAGGTGAAAGAGGGACAAAGACAAATGATTTGAGATTAACAGAACTTCTGTGGGTTGGGATAAGCACAAACACCTCGACAGGCTACTAAATCAGTAAAAATTGACAACAAAAGCTACATGTGTTGTGATATAATTCAATAAAATTGTCGACATCTAATTTATAAATGTGTAAATAAATGCAAAAACATATACAAAAAAATGAATTATAATTTCAATTTTTTCAAAACGTTTTTGATTTTGACCCACTCACACCCTGAATCTTATTTTTATAACAAAATTATTTTTGCCATATCGAATGCTGCTCCGCGACGGCATGTACGTAAATATTCCCAGTACAACACTCCCTTGTGTGATTTTCTTCTCGATGTAAAAGCTCTTTTTTCCCCAACCGTACATGTTTTTGCGTTGATTATGTACATTTAATTTGCATGTGTTCACTCTCAGATTATGCCATGTGTGCTGTACGGTGCGGGTACACCCACCTAGTCTATGCAAAAGGTTTACATGATTATACTTTTTCTTTTTCTGTCGATAGGATCCTATAATTAGAAACGAAAGCAACCTACCTTCCTAGGAAGGTAGGTTGCTTTCGTTTCTAATTATAGAAAACGGGAAATCCGAACATACGCAATGCCGTAGATGGGTAGTACCATTTTAAAAAGGGTGAGAAGTTCCGAATTTTATTCATTTCACACTGTGGAGTGAATAGATTTGGTCATTTTTAATGACTTTAAGACCAAATTTACGTACCCATGGAAAAAAAGAATGGTACACCCTACAGCGCGTCAATCGTTCATTGGTTGGGCTTTCCAGTCTGCTATAAAAGCATATGCACAGTTGTATCTCTACAGATCTGTGGAAAGTTGCATATTTTGAGGAATCAAGTGTGACAAAGGCTAATAAAACTACAAGCAAATTGTTTGAAACAGCTTGAAGGATACAACTTTGAAGGGTAAGTTTTGCAAAACGCGCAGTTGACTTTTGAGTAATGTGTAGTTGGACCTTTCTCGCATGCGGTTTGTAATTAAAATATCTTTCTAGATGCTCAAGGCTGAAGCAGTAACCCTCACGGGTACACACAGGAGGAGGGCTGCATATGGAGGGGTGGAAAGAGAAATTCCCGTAGGCCCAAATGCTAATTCCGGAAGTTTGCTACGGGGCTAAATGAAACAAAATAGCTATAGTAGGAATAGCCTCATGAAACGTATAGAAGACTATTAATGCGTGGCCTCGTTGCGTCTACAGAGAAAAAACTAGTTCCTCGTTACTCCTGAAATAGTTTTAAGATCATGATAAGGGTATATTCGTTATTTGGTAGGATACATTTAATTAAACACATTATGGGTGGTGTTTGTTTGCATGTGTGCGCATGCGTGGCATACACAGTGTGGACCTCTGCACAAAAGAAGTCCGCATAATGTAGGGTGCGATGGCGTTGTGTGTGTGTGGGGGGGTTGTGTGTGAGTTTGTTTCTGCATTCAACTGGGGACCCTGAACAATAGAGGACAATAAGGTCCCCAATTGACAGAGGGTCTCCGATTGACAACTGAGTGCAAAACATATGGGTGGTCTTCTAAAAAAGTTAAAGTACAAACAAAAGAGGAACAATATACGGTTGTGTAAAATTTTACACAAGTTGTGTAAAATTTTACACAACTGCTGTTTACTATATGAACCTAGCAACAGTTGTGTAAACACTTCACACAACCCTGGTTGTGTAATTTTTAAACAACAGTTGTGTACTATTTCTTTACAATAATTGTGTAAAATAAACTTACACAACAGTTGTGTACTATTTCTTCACAATAATTGTCTTACACAACTGATGTTGAAATGATTTACACAACAAATGGTTAAATTTTTACACAAACGTTGTGTATTTCTAACTGAATTGGGGAATGGCTAGTCGATATACACATGTACAAACAAAATGGCAATACAGAATTGGTTCAGATTTAAATCTTGTTAATTTTTTTGACAATAACAGAGAAAATGCATACATTACCACATGACAAATCCCTTTGCTAGTTTTTCACAAACAGCAGTAAACAAATACTGTAACAGTGACTCTTCTTGTTTGCATATGTTGTTTTCACGAAAAATTTAAGCTTTGAAAATTATTTTTTAAATCAGGTTTTGGTTTGGTGAAATTTGATCATCAAAACCAATGTAACAGGCCACCGCATCAGTGTATTTTATGGCAATCCTGGAATGTGGTGTATCTATAAAAACCGAGTCTTTACATTTGCAAGTAAGCTGCTTCTAATATTACACTGGAATGCTGATCTATTTGAAATCTCATTTTAACAGTATGTACCTGCTGGATGGAGGGAAAAGGGCTATCTTTAATAATACAACACTTTGAGTTAGGAGTGACTGTGCATCATGTAGTGCAGCCAGACAGTGTAATACTTTGGGAGAAACGCACTTTTTATGGTCCCATGATGAAGCACTGTCAACACAGTTACCTCCAGCTCCCTGTGAGAAAAACGATTTTACTGTATAACTCTTCAAAACATGTAATGAAATTTAAAATACTGGTTCTGCAGTTACTGCTCAAAATCACCTTTCCAAAAATTTTGAGTAACACTGTTTTTTTTCATGAACTCCACTTTTTTTCATCAACTCCATCAAGTCAGTGATAATGGTGTCTCAAGACAACTGGCTTAACACATGTCTTTGCATCACCTTTCACCAATGCTGGCACTATCAAGGAAAAATCACAATTTCAACCTCATACTATCAAAATGCATGTGGTTGCACTGGTGGAAAACACTATAATGGGCTGTAATAAGGGTAGGCTTACATTCTGTTAACCTCAGTGATTTCAACAGGGGCAACACTTTTACCAACATGAATTTGGCCCCATTGTTCAGTTACACTTGTTCAAATGTAGTCTCCACAGTAGCCTGTCATGCTCTACCTTAAATGTATCCAGTATGTAAAATGACTAATGTATCACGGCTTCTGATCAACAAAACCAATCTCACAATTTTAAAGAGGTCTGACACACCTAAAAGTTTGATGACCTTTAACAGCGCATATCAGCAGCAGGCCGCATATTTGAAGATAATTTTGGGTTAGGGTTCCCAGAGTAATTTCTTTGGAGTCAAAAATACTCAACCAAATGGAAATTTTAGATAAATAAAATCTTGGTTATTTAAAAAGCTGGTAACCAAGAAAAAATTACACTCTTTTTTGTGAGCAGCTAATTGATATGACAGATGAAACAACATGGCGTACTGCAAAGTCTCAAATGGTGACTTCACCTAAGCACAGAGAACATGCACCTTCCAAGGATGAGATTATGAATTAGACGAAAAATGAACACAGTTACTGAATAAAAATTGGCTTTCGAAACTGAGAGTACTGCAAATTTAAGGAAAATAGCATTCACAGTCCCTATATCCAGGACCCTAGCTAATCCTCGGTCAAATGTTTTAGCCATGTTCGAAAGTTAATCAGTGACACACCAGTGAGGGTACCAGGTGGCAATCCATAGACGACGTGCTGTAGCAGCTTCCACACAGCACTACACTGAGGCTGATAGTCTACATCCAGCACGTCGATCATCTTCATGCATGTGTCAACTGCTTGAAGTACAGAGGAGCAAGCCACAGCCTTTCTCTCTACAACCATAAACACCTGGTTCGGCTTGAAGCGGGTTCCTCCGAGAAGCAAAATGAAAGGTTGTGGACGTTCTTTGGCAGGAATGGTCGCCATGAAGTGCTGGATATCTGTACCTTCCTGTTTAATAAGAAATAAATGTATAACAAAAATATTCATAATCATTACACAATGCCCAAAACACTTTTTTGTACAAAAGTATATACTTAATGTGCCTTTTTGGAAAAACAGCTTTAAAAATTGGTGATAAAATGGGCTATTTATGACTTCATCAACCAATCACAACACCATTTGTACGGGACTGAGTTTTATGAAACATCATGGTACAAATGTTCGTGACAATAGCTTTAAAAAAAACAAGTTTGCCAAGTCATGACTTTCAAGGAAAAACAAAGAATGACCATATGACAAATGCAAGTCATAATATACAATGGAGCAGCTTTTGGGCAAACATTTCCAGACATGCCACCATTTTGTTCTCACAATTTAACTTCCTCTTTGTGACAGTGAAATTAAAATGTCTTACTGGTTTCATATCTATAAATGATCTCAGTGATTCTGCAGGGGTGCATCTTCCTTTCATTCCCGTGCTCCTCCCCACGAAAAGTAATGGTAGAACGCTCATGGCCAGTTCTTGACGCTCCTCTGATGAAAGAAATAGACAAACACAAACTAGACTTATGGCTTATTAATGCATTACATGTAGTATTGCCTTCTAAGTTAGCCTCGTCTGATATGTTTTGTGTTCAGAATAAATAATATGGGGGGTTTTTTGGTTTGGAATTTGGGAAACTGAGAAATAGATCGAGGCTGCTTTTCGAGTTTTTGTGTGTGCAGATCAAGAAATAGGGTAGATGTTTTCATAAAACATACATAGTACTTAGTTTCAACCTTTGGCAGTGACTATGGGGTGGGGGAGAGGAATTTACAAAATGGCCACGAATTTGACACATATATATGTCTAAGTATACTGATGAAAGCGGGTCCGGGTTACATATTGCTGTAACTTCTTCCCAATATAATCAATCAATCAATAATCAAGCTGCAAAAAATTAAAATTTGTACAACACCTACATGTACGCTAGTTGAAATTTTAGCCCATAGGCATGATAGGGCTGTAATTTTATGGCTCTCTTTCCGGTCACCATTCACAGCACTACTTCAAGGCATGACCAAAACGCTTGAAATCCAAAAGGCAGAATTGTCACGGCAAACTTTGAATCCGAATACCTAGCTTTTAAAATACTTGTGACTCAACAATGCCACTTACATTTTCGTATTCCTCCAACTTTGATTTTTCACACATAGCTCCTTAACGGCATGCATTTTCCCTTGTATTTCACCACAGAAATCCCAGTTTAATCCAGTGACAGTGGACATAGACATGTTCATTATAAACAGGATACCAATGAAGGCTGCAATTCATGTGTTGTACTTCAGGGCACCCGGCGGGCACGACAGGTGCGAAGATTGTGTATGTTAATTTTCAACATTCAAAACTCATCCTGTTGATGAATTCATGCATGCATAATGCTCGTGCAGGGAACGAAAGAATTAAAAGTTGAAACATTAATATATGCTTTATTTTAGGTCGAGTATCACAAAAGATCATGAAAATTCGTTTCCTTGGTTCCCTGCTCGTTCGTTATGCATGCACGGATTCAACGGGAACCAGTTTTGAATTGTACAAAATTAACATACACACGTATCAGCGTGCCTGTCGCATTGGGTACCCTGGAATCAAACAAACGAATCGCTGCCTTTATAAATGGTACTCATTATAATAAATATGGTGACGTCGACTGTCACCACATCAATCCCACAACCTCAGAATTAAAGGTCAGATATACAGTTACTGTGTATCTGACCTTTAATACTGAGGTTGTGTTTGTGTTGCTGTAAATGGCTCTCTTTTAAGAGTATCCCAATACATGTACTAATTTGACACACCAGGTATTTATAACGTAAAAAACATGAGTTCAAAATGAAATATAAATGTGGGGCCTAAAAATGGAGGAGGGGATGAGTGGTCGTGAGTGTGTGTACTATATTTACTTAAGTTTCGAATAAGTTTAATATTAGGAATAAGTTAGATATAGGCTACACTGAAAACGCAAGGTCCACACTCCCTCAGAGCGTTTTGTTTTGTTTTCACTCCAGCGCATGGTTGGTATGCGAATTGACCTCAGGTCAAGTACCCATGTACATATGTACGTACGTATACACTGTACATGTTCGACCGACAGAAGACGTGCGCTCAACATGAGCAGGGCCTTATAATATTGAAGACATAATGTATGAACTAAATTATCATGGGCCTAACGAAGTTGATGAGTGAACATGTCCGTCAAACTCAAAGTTCAAAATCAAAACCCTCCCTCTTTCTCACAAAAACATGTAATCCTGCAAACACCCAAGGTATCCTCGTCGCCTACGTACGGAATTTGAGCATTTCAGAAGTAGGCCTAAATGTAATTTGCCGTTCAAAAAGGGGAGTTAAAAAGTTTCATCTAGAATTGTTCATTGTACGGGAGTACACGTACCATGCCGTATCCTACGACTACCACCGGCCGTACACGGTCATGACGGTCGCAAACAGTGCAAGCTGACCATGATTACGTAGGCTTATAATACTTTCAGTGTCGCAGGCCAACTCAAAGAACCATACTAACGTTTTACTCGTCTTCGTACTTTTCAGTGAAATTAATGAACCGCTGTCTTACTTACCGTCAAATAGATCTACCAAATTTTCGAATCCCCACTCGGCCAGCAGGCCTGCCGTGTCAGCGTCAGCCATCTTCCGATCCGCGCCGCGATTTCGATCCGGCCGGCCGGCCGCAGTAAACTTTGGTGCGTCGTGATTGGCTACTTCTTATCACATGTTACAATGTTTACACAACAGTTGCTTAAATTCAGTTTTGGCGGGAATAACAAGTTTGTATAACGTCACACAACTTACACAACTTAGTATTAACACAACCTGGATATGATTGCACAACGTTGTTCAATAGTGACACATTATTGTGTAAAATCAATTTTACACAGCGCTTTTTTACACAGCAGAATAACAGTGTAGGGGGTCCCCAGTTGCAGGCAAATACACACCTTGTAACCCAGTGTCTTCCTATGAAGTAATAATGTCTCCAGCGATGTGCTATACACTTGTTAGTGTAGATGGAGGAAAGCGTGTACGTGGACATCTCTCAAACTTACTCTTCAAATCGCTTGATAAGGTTGACTCGCTCTTTTGTCGGTATAACTTATTAGAATGATAACTTTAAACTGGTATCTGTTTAACAGCCCTGGTTCTGTGTACATGACATTTCATGAAATACAGGGAGTCAGATGTCGGGAAAATATGCCTTTAAAAATAAACCCCTGCTTTAATGCAACTAATGCGAACATTAAAGTTAAGGTAGACCAATGCACTTCCAAAAACAAGAACAGCGTGTGGAAATGACTTTTTAAATCAATCGAAACGGTATCCGGATAGTACTGTTGCAAATTCTGGCAAGAATGCAGTTAAATCGTTTATTCATTTCGAGGGGAAAATTTAAATCACCACCTCAAGCTAAACTGTATTGTTGTCGTTTTTAAATTCTAGGAATTGCTCTTGTTGTCTTCAACTTTCTTCAGATCTCCACAGGAGTACTAGCTCCTAAAAAGGTAGGTGTCTTAGCAAAAAATGTGAAAACATGTATTTGCTTACTTTACAGATTTGTACAAGCGAATTGTCAATTGTTAAATTTCTGAAATGGTTGACGTCACAGCGCCATTTAAAAAGAATTATGTCCTTGCTTTCGACATTAAACGGCAAAAAAGGCGCAACCGCAGGCTGTTAGGGGTTGTTGCGTCAAGCTATTGTCTTGCGGAGTTAAGCAGAATCTTCAATTTCTGCAATGGGGTCATGCATTTCAATTGCATTGAATAGTGTACAGATGTAGATACACGGATGAGGGTCATGTTGCTGAGAGTTACGTAATCATGAAATGTGACCAGATCTTACAAAATAGTTGTAGGTCTCTGGAGCACTTTTAGAAATCAATTATAGCCTTCACATTGTCCACCAACGTAAGTAATACACAAGAACCAGTAAGCAGATTTAGCCAGCATTTCTCGTGCAAGTTTAATAATTTTATGTACTTATATACTATTTATTTATAGCCAATTTAATTCATTTATGGCCAAATTGCCAACGACACTCCCGTTAAAATCTCCCGTCACTAGTTGTCACCATTGGGCCGTTCAAAAGAGGTGGAGAGTGTTGGATTACACAATTAGGTAGCATAATCGTAGGTAAATTCACAATAGCTCCTTGCAGTGTTAATCAGTCGAAATTGTCAAACATATACTGGAAAAAGCAAATACGAAGTTTCATCTGTCACTACACCGATGTCCACTCTTATGAGTGACTGGCAGCTTTACATCGGTGCATGTATTTCGAAGCTCAAAGCATTCCAAGGCAAACTATGTATCTACTGTGATTGTGCAAAATATGATGGTTGCTTACAAAACTCAACTATAGGTTAATTTAAATCTCAGCAAGATGTCCAATAAAAGGAAAAACAGTCTTTAGGTGGGCCAAAAACTGAAAATGGAGGTAAACGTCAGCGCTACCTTTAACCTGTGAAAAGTTTTGGAGGAGAAATAACGTATTTGTAGTTTTTCATATCATAGGCGTTTATGGTGCGAGAGTGTGCATGCTGTCTAAGTGAAATAGATGCGTCAGTTTATGAGGGGGATTAAAGATAATTATTTGAAAGCTAAAACGTGAAGCAACGTCTGAATACAGACTATGTGTTTGGTACATAGTAGGTATCACATGCGTTTCAGTTTGAATAAGAAACCACACATTCATAAAATAATTTTTCACTTTGTCATCGGCTAAGCATCATGCCGATACGTATGACAAACCGGAATGCTGAATTCGCCAATTCAGTAGGCGACTAGAGTTGGATTCACATTGTGCACATACCATAAGACCCACGCATCACACTTTACATGGACGGTTTCACATGGAAACTTCAGGGGCGTATTCGAGACCCCGTTTTCATGGGACTCATGAACAGTGTTCCTGGGTTATTGGTTACGAACGCCGATGTGAAAAAAGAGTGCAGCTGTTTTAAAATGCAAGATATATTTTACACTAAATGGAAAGATGACATGATATTCATGATCTTACAATTAAACTCATCCCTAAATATCGAATGGTTACGGTAAATTGTCTCCTAAAGCCATGTATATAAACCTTTGGTTGTGTTTTCCTTTTGAGTTGCTTCAGTGTACTGCCCAAGCAGCTATTGTCTTCGTAATTTGTTTTTCTTCTTGGCTTTGATGCAATTTTTCGAAAACAAGTAATTTTTTTTTGTTTCAGGCTTTTGTAGCTCTTTTGCGATTTGCAAAAAGTCATTTCTTTCTGTTTTAGACTTTTTCAAAATTTTGCTGTTATGGCATTCTTCTCCTTCTTAAGCTTAGACGTGTGTCATTCGAGCTCCGGAGTATGTTGTAATTTTGTGTATTCAAGAGTTTGTTGCCGTATTTAGACTTCATTATAGTGTTTTCTATTTATTGTATAGATCAAGCAAGACTGTTTTGGGCCTGTCGGGTCTTACAGTTTTCTGTATTTTTAAGCTCAACTCCGTGTCAAACCCTGCATAGGCTGCGCTGGTTTGTCTGGCCGACACGACGAGCTAAGCGTGGCCTTCTGTTCAGGCTCAGTCAAGCGTAGGGGGTTCCTTCCAAACCTATTGTTCCTGGTGGCAAGCCATTCAAGAACGTTACCACGGACCATGATGTTACGTGCCTTGCGTCTGATACAGTATCTATGCAATCTTACATGGACTCTTTTACTAATGTACACCCTGCTAAAGAAGTTAATCAGCCCCACGAATTTCTAATGGCAGAATCGCTTTTAATCTTAACTCGAGGGAAGTCATCATAGATGTCGCTCAAAATGGACTGGATCATGACGGCACTTTCCTAGAACTGGCTCCACTCGTTCGTCCCACCACTCGTACAACTCTATCAAATGTATATCCTAAGGGACGGCGACCATTTAGACCCGGTTTGAAAAGGGCCCCCCGGTAGCCCACCCGGTATAATGCCTGCCCGGTATTCAGCCTAATCCAGGCCGGTATAAGGCCTGTTTGCACATTGGCATTTCAAAGTCCCTGATGAAAGGCTTCCCCCAACATGCTTGCACAGATGAATAGGGGTTTAAGCGAATTAGTGTAAACATTGTATAGAGCTGAAGGATTAAAAACCAAAAGCAGGTTCCTTCTGGGATAGATTACATGTACCAGTACTTGCAAACAATAGACCCCAGGATGAAGAAGTTCGAGATCAACAACCAGTCCAGCATCCCAGGCCGGTAGCCAGGCCGGTATGAAAGGGGTTTTTGCAACCGGGCGAGCTTACCGGGGGTCCCTTTTCAAACCGGGTCTAAATGGTCGCCGGCCCTAAAATACCCAACTCTGTTATTGTTCATAATCGTTCCTCCTTCAGCAAGGTTGTCTGTCAGATTCGCCCCGTTCCCCTGGGCTTCAAAATAAAGAACTTTCACACATCATGTCCTTCCACCATCACGTCCAAGTCCTTATCAACGACAATATAAAACAGTCCGACCACATCCGCAAGGGCTGTGGCCTCCGCGGGCGCCTCGGCTGAGGTTGCATCTGGAGGGGCTTCGGATAAACGAAACCAGTACATCTGGGGATCCCCACTTGCCCCTTCTCGTCTTTTTTCTGAAGTAACAAAATGGACAAAACTTCTTCCTCCAAACGTTTGCCCAAAGATACCCCCCGTATCATTCCTCTAAAATCCCCTTAACCTGTTCGGAAAATGGCTCGTAAAATTTCATTCCCTATGCAACCCACGTCTCCCACAGCCTCCCAAGCCCTGGATCCCCATCCTTTCCACCCAGCCTATGTGGTTGATAACACTGACGCGGACTCGACGCAGTCGGAGGACTCGTAGACGAAGACTGTCTTGGATCTGCGGGTTTTCCTACTTGCCCCACTGGTCCCCTAAAACAAGAGGAACTACTCAAATTCTTGAAAAATGTATGTAAAATCTAGCAAACGTCCTGAACTGATTGCACGGAAGTTCACGACCGATATTCCAGGACTGGTCGCTCAACTAGGGTCTCTGAAACCAGCCCTTGCTGAAGAAAAACTTGCAGCAGAGGATCTACAAACTTACAAAGAAATTGGATATGTAATCTCTCTTACCTTATGAATTTATGATTTTTGTTCTCTTTCGTTTTCTGTTTGTAATGACACTCTCATTGCTCTCACTCAACACGAGGGGCTGTCTCTCTTCCGTCAAAAAATGTTTCTCTTTTTACATATGCCAATAGACTTTGCTATAAACCGGATGTCTCCAACCGGTCGTCTCCAACTTCGATGAGAAGCAATACCTCTTTTGGTAAAAAAGTCATTTGACTTACCAACTTACTCTTTGACAATAATGAATTTAAGAAGCGTGGAAAACTACGCAACTAGGCACAGCAGGAGTTGAGCTGGTCAATGTTGCATGTGCAACACACTAACTAAATTCCGTCCCCATTTTTTTTTTCATTTCTAAAACAAACTACCGCGGAAAAAGGTTTTCTAAATTATATTTATTCAAACCTAACATCAAAGATTTTGTAATGTAGGGATGTGTACTTTTTAATGTTTGTACTTTTCAGATACTTTCCACTGTTAGTTGGTTTGAGACATACATTTCGTATTTTGCTCCCAAGAAAAACATTTTCAAAAACCTTGTTTCTATTTTAGGAAATAAATCGTTCTTACCAGATACATTTTCTGATTTCATCATATGAAGTGTATTTCTTTCATTTTCTTTTTATACCGTAATTCCTTTGTGCAAGAAGTGCACTCTCGAAGTCGTTGCAATGGGATCCATTTTCTTTTCACTTTAGGAAGCATTTTTTTCAGATTATATTTTTTTCGGTTCATTTTGAGCTTGAAAACTTTAAGATAGGCCCCCTAAACTTGGGAAATTTACCTTTCGTAAAAACAATTTATCCCCATTTTTTTACAAATAGAGCTCACAAGAACAATATGGAGAATACACATCCCTCACAAACAAAGTTGAAAAACATACTACACAAACAAAACAAAAATAAAAAAATAATAAATAAACTGCACACACATGAATTTGGGATAAAATACATTCCATAAAACCAATTTTACTGGAAAAAAAACAATGCACATTTTGAAAATATTTCATACGTCTTGACAGGTCTGGGCTTTATGGGAAGTGGTATAATTTGTGTTAATTTCTTTAACGATGCCAATCAATGCGGCAGATGATTTTAGTGTGGTTATAGGCATGTAAACTCTCTCTACCAATATGAACGTGGAGAATGCATCGCATGCCTCCTAATTCATGTGCTGTTCCATTTTGTACATTTACTGGGTATTGCAAAGACGAGTCAGTCTTTGTGCAGTTCAGTGACCTGACCAATATTTGTGCCTGTCCTCTCGCTGCCCTGTTTTTTGGCAGGTGCATTTGTACATTTAGGACCACGACACAGGTTTTAACCAAGTGCATGGTTGCCCTTTGAGGAATTACGGAGTAGACTATGTACAATTCAGACAAACTGTAAAAGCAAAAGTTTTGTAAACGGACTAATACATGGTATTTTCAAACTCGTTTGTTATTGTGATTGTCTGTGTCAGTTGTTTCACCGCTTGGATTTATTTGTCAGCGATTTTACGAACTGGGAAATTAGGCAAATTACATACATCTTTCGAGATTCACTTTATTGAATATTAATAACGTACTTGTTATAGTGTACCGTCACGTGAAGCTTCAACCCATGAAACGCCATAGATTCCAAGATACAAAGCATCTCTAAAATGTCTTGTGACTTTACGAAACGAAAAAGCTCATACACGGTCAGTTTGTAAAATATATCAATACTACTTATTGAGGGTGCTATGTTTGTCGGTTCGTAACTTGAATGTCTCACAACGAGCTACGATCATGACCAGACGAAGGGGCAAAATACATCCTGCATGCTACATGTAAAGGTAAGCATTGTAATAATTAAAATGCTCAATAATATATATTTGAATTCTTCCTTTTCAGTAATGCTTGAGCATATGTTTTATTAAGGGTTTACCATCAACCCGTGTGGATCGGCACAGTCATCGTGCGTTGGATAGGCTAAACCCAACACGACTTAGGCCTAAGCGTTATGCATAGGCCTCGCTTATGACATTCATCAGGCCTGCACTAAATAATGAAGTTCTTGTTAGATGCAATCAGTTTGAAAGTCAGTATTTCAGGATTACCTGTGTTGTGGATATTACTGTCACAGCTATTATGTGTCAAAAGTTAATTAGGGGGCCATGTGAAATTCATGATCAAGCCAGAGGGTTTGGGATGACTTATTTTACTTTATTATCTCGTTTTAGGTGGTGTGCATCTTGCAACATTTTTTATAAGCTAGGCATTGATATTTGGCATTTATACAGAGGATTAAGGCTTGTTCATACATCAGAGCAATCATAATTTTTTATACGTTGTACGAATAGATATTTCCCTTCAAGAACGGAAGAATTAGGTAAGTCAGTACCTTAAGTTTTTTTGCCGTGCGGCCTAGTTTTAAAATGTAATTTATTATGTTTTGTAATTTGTTGAATCTGTTGGCATAAAGCGTGCCTCTCAAAGATAATATTGATGTGGTTGTCAAATGTAAACAAAGGATTGCTCTCTCAACATTGTCAACGTGAGAGACCTTTGTAGCTGCGAAGAAACCTCTACAAAGGAGACAACAGTAAAAATGAAAAGTGAAATAACATGGTGGAAGGGCTAAATCCTGCAGGTTTTACCCACAGAGACCACTCTTTTGAATGTTGAAGGCACTGATGAGAGGGATGTGATGATGATGACCTACCCTAGCGACAGTAGGTAAGATATTAAAAAGTAATCTGGTCGTACACTGGTGTCCAAAGTAATTGAAAAAAAACAGCAGTTTTCTTCACTGAAGACGGACAGAGTACACTGTTCGAAACGTCGAGTTATTCCCCGGTTCTTCTCAGAACCACACATAATCAAAGAAGAGATAAATACATTATATATAACGGGTTTGCCCTTACCCCACGTATATTTATAAGCACTGTATGCTCAGTGCTTGTCCGAGAGCTTGCGAAAAAAAACCTCACAAGCTTACTCGGGTGGGACTCGAACCCACGACCTCCTGCTTACTAGTACAGATGTCTTAACCACTCGACCACCGAGCTTGCCGGGGTCGGCTGGCCGGTCCGAGTCAAATGAAGCAGCGGGTACCGCGAGTGGTTAAGACATCTGCACTAGTAAGCAGGAGGTCGTGGGTTCGAGTCCCACCCGAGTAAGCTTGTGAGGTTTTTTTTCGCAAGCTCTCGGACAAGCACTGAGCATACAGTGCTTATAAATATACGTTGGGTAAGGGCAAACCCGTTATATATAAATAATTAACATCTCCCCAACGCAAAAATACATCTTGATAATAGATAAATACATGGTGTTACCGCAATCTTTACTATAGATCTAGTTTCTTTCACCATGAAAACCTTTAAGTCTTAAAATACATGTACTGATGACACGGCTAGGAAAAGGTTGTCATAACTGTCCGACAGTGTTCAACACATTTTTTGTACTTTGTGTCTTATGGACTTATTACTTTCACTGTCTATAATCCCTATTCGCTTTAATTAACACGCATACTTTAACGTGCATATGGAGCAAGCGTTAAAACAACAAACACAAATCCTTTGACTCGCAAAATGATTTCTGGTATGTCTATTTTCTTTTTTACTTCCATATTCTTGATAGCGTCTCGGACCCTGCTGGTTAATACCAGTACGTCCCCCAGTGAAAGTGTCAAGCCTTACACTCAGACACCCAACGGGGTCCAAACTGTGAAGACAAGTATCTAATCCTGCCTAACAACCAACCCGACACCCAGCCTGGCACTCAGTGTGGTCCAAACTGTGAAGTCTAGCATCTAATCCTGCCTAACACCCAACCTGACATCCAGCCAGACACCAAGCGTGGCACCCAGCCTGGTCTGAATCGCGCAATCCAGTGTCAAATCCAGCCTAACACCAAACGTGACACACAGCCTGACAACCAGTCCGACTCACTGTCTATTTTTCAGCACTAAATCCAGCCATATGCACCATACAACATCCAGCTTGACTTCCTGTGTAATGCTGGATCACCAGCTCTTCCACGTGATCTATGGACATTATCCTCATTGCAGGCATCATACGGCTTGAGTTTGGATGACGATTGATTTTAATGATAATTTTAAAGGTTTACCTCAAAATTCACATTTCTCGTGTTTCGAATTCTCTTTTTGAAGATTCTACAAGTATCAGTCTTGAGATTTACATCGAAATTAATGAACAGCTGCCAGCCTTCCCACAGTTCGAAATTAGTCCCCTTTAAGGTGAGTGTGTATCACGATACAAATGCAGAAGTTGCAACAGTACCAGCCTCCCCCGTTGAAATTTGGAATTGCACACAAACATCAAGTTGCTTTTGATGCAGCCCTTGAAAAAACTGGATATTTCCGACTCCTCGCCTAACAAATTCTAGTTGTGCAACTTGCTTCTTGAAACAGTTCCATTCTTAGAACTTTGATTTGTTGGTTGATCCCTCGAATTGAACATGTTTACATTGAATCAGTTGCAAAGGCTCATGTACTTTGGTTGGGTGACACCCATGAAGCATTTGTCTGTTTTTGTTCTCAAGCATCTTCTCCGCCACCATTGACATCGACGCAGTTTCTGTAAATGGGAATGGATAGAGATCCCCGGACAAGGTGTTATTTGCATAAATTCCCTTTTCAGACAAAAATTTAATAAAATCATCTTAGAATTCTGTCATTTTGTCTCAAAATTATATTTAAACGAACTATGATGTCATATATCTGTCCTTTATAGGTAATTCTAAATACAAAATATAAACAAGATAAGCATGATAACGTTTATTTTGTTGACTCTGACTCGCTGCATCATTTCTTCCGCATATGAACATCGAGCCAACAGGCACGTATTACTGTGAACTGGTATAGTTTGGAAGATGTTATACCACTTTTGTGGACCACTGTGAAGTAGAAGTTCATTGTAAAATCTCATTTTTTTAGACTAGGTTGTAACTAAATCTGTGCACTCTGCTTGCAGAAGCTGTAATGCCACTCGATGTCGAAGGAGCGACTAAGAAAATGTCAATATGCTCCGATTCAAAGGGGAAAGTTCGGAAGTTGTTGTGTACTTTTTTGACTTGTTCTACTTTTATAATATTCCCAAACAAAGTCACCATAAATGATACAAATCTTCAACTAATTAGGCTTACAATATAGGTAAAGTCCCTTTTATTATATTTCCTGTACAGGGTCAGTTTCAGCAACACTCAGAATTGATGCAGCCATCGAGTCGGATGGTGAATATCCATAGGGCATTATTATTGATGAGCCTGTTGCTCGTTCTGTTGTGCCATTGTTGGAGGAGTTGGAGAACCCTCCTCCCCAACCCAAAGTCTAAGAAGAAGCTGGTCAAACACAACTGGAAGATAGTGCTGTCTTATTACTCTGAATAGGCACACAGATTCGTAGTGGGTAGAAAAACCCTTCAAGTGAACAAATGTAAGGGAGAGAGATGCAATTACAAGTTGGACTGCGCTACGTTCGATGTAATGAAAAAACATAATCTGAAAATCCAAAGGCAAAAAGAAAAAAAAGTGTGGAATTGGCGAGACATATCATAAATGTACTGAAGAAGAACGTCCAAATCACCAAGTTGCGTATACCAGGTACCGGCAAGAGATTTCTAAAGTAAGGAAACTCAAAGAACTGAAGTAAAGGACGTACCATGGAGGAAAGCAGCCACAATTCCTCTGTTTTGGATTTGCAGCAGAACATATACCTCCCTAAATCTAACGGGTGAAATATTCTATGCATTTTATAATTTTACCATTTGCTATCTCTCAAATGAAACCATTACAAGGCAAGGGTAATGTGAAGTGTCCTCTTACCTCATGGACTCCAAAAGCTTGACAAGGAGGATAAGAAGTCTGTTGATTTTTCTGTGATGGTTGCGCCGGCCAATCCTGCCACCATTGTTCAAATGTGTCTTGTCAGAATTATTAAACTTAAAAGAAATCACCATATACTTCTTTGAGAGTAACCATGGACAAAGCGAGGGCAACAGCCTGCACTCTGCTATCGAGCAGAAGTTGTCACGTACTGAAGAGGTATTCCATCCTTGTCATTTATCCAACATAAGACGCTCGGACCAAACCTTGCTCCCTTGAGGTCAGACATGTTAAAACTTCTGATATCAAAGACTGGAAGTCTTATGGGCAGCCTATTGATATTCGTAAATGCACCAAGGCTAATGATGGTAGTGATGTCGATTAGACAAAATTCAAACAGGTCAAAGTTCCAGTTCCGTTCTGTTCAGTAAATAAATTCAGCTTCTTCACCTGATTCAGATTTTCCAGGGTGCTTCTGCCAAAATGTCAGCTGTTAAATATTATGACCAGGTGAGTCTATGCACAGGGTCTTTTCTGCTGATTGCTCAATAAGACCCTCTTGACTCTTATAAAAACTTGCCTCACGAATAATCAATCTATAAGCTGAAGCAAGATCGCTTGTCAAACCTGAACATCTGTCCCGGTATTGCATAGATAAGCTGTTCTAAATCTGGGTAGTTTTGCACGGTTTAAAATGATTAAAATTGATGAATTAAAATTACAATCCCAATAATTTTAGAAATATACATGGAAATATCACTTTGTTCACAAACTTTTGTGATAACACTATTAAAGCGAGTTATTCTGGGTTTGAATGTAATGAAATTTGTATTATGTGTTATTTCAGTTATTAAAGAGAACAAATTTAATTTAAATTGAACTTCAATATCAACGGATGAAATAAAAATCCACAAATTAAATATCCACAAAACAATCACTGTAGGTTTCGAGGCCCTGGAGGAAATAAGGACGTCTGGAGGATAATTTTTGTTTGTTTAAAGAACCATGCAAATAAAATACGTTTTAAGTTTCTGTATCGGCGTTTTCTGTGTCAGACCTTAATGGTGATTTCAGCATTTTCAGATTTTAAAAGTCCTCATGAAAAATCTTGACATCGGGAAAATTCCTTACAACTTTCACTCCTACTTTTGAGCTTTGGTGTACATGGATTAAAAATGGTGCAATTTTATTATTTTCCAACCATATGTGCAAAAACCACACATTGACACCGTGTTTTGGTTTTTGGCGAAGATTTTGAGCGGCAGGTTTATTTGTTTTTGCCGATTTCAAAGCCACTTTCTATTGTCATACTTGGTAGAAATTCTGGAATATTTTCCTGGCAAACTTGCCATATTTGTCACACTTGGCAGAAACTCAGGCACACTTGCCAGAAACTCAGCCACACTTGCCAAAGAGATACTTGCCGGTGTGAGAAGGGTCCTGCAATCCTGCCTAATTCAATTTCATCGCGTAATTTCTGGAGATCGATTTCTAGCCTACCCATTGCGGACTTAAGACAGTCAGAATCTTTACGTACCCTCGGACCATGATAGCTCAGCAAGAAACCGTTTGCAAATACGGCTGGGGTGACGCACAGCGTAAATGGCCATAAACACATGAAAGGCACTGAGCCATTTATCCACGAAATCTAGTTTACGCAAGTGCGTTGTCGCTGGCTTAAAATCTACACGGCCTTGTTCGACAGCTGAGGTCAGCTCAGAACTGTGTCATGTCCGGCGGACCCCTTCGCTTTAGCAGCGTTTTCACGATATAGCAAACCCATTTCCACTTATTTCCCGTTCCAAATCTTCTCTTTTGCGGATTGCGGAACGTGAATATCAAGGGGAGCCCCTTCTCCCATGGCGAGCGGCAGGACAGGTCTATTGATTCCGAAATCGCTAGGAATAGCGGGCAGGGCTACTGTAGAATTAAAAGAATTGTTGCCCATCGCCCAAATTGTAAAAGGGGAGTTGCTTAAATCTGTACTTGAGATCTGATGAGCCTGGGCCTGAGTAATTGCCACGTTATTGGTTCCGACATGAGGCTGGCAAGAGCCTAAAGCCGGGTTTAGAGCAAGCCCTACAGCTGGGGGATTCCCAGCATTGTCGTGGTTTGTTGTTGCGTCAGGTTGTAGTCCTAAGGCAACTGAACTTGACTCACCACCTGAATAGGTGAATGTTCCTGACAATGACAAATGTTCCTTACAGCCTCCTCTCCACACCAGCTCAATTGCAGAGTGAAATTGGCCTCTAAGATAAGTGCAAATATCCACTTCAAAACACTTGTCATAGCCTTCTACTCCTGGTCCAAACGTTGAAGAGCGCAAATGAGTTAACCGTTACGTCCACGCGTCTATCCTACAATGAGTCAAAAACTGACTGCGTGACAAAATACTACGCCAAAGCCTCTTTGCAGCAAATTTCTTCCCCCAAAACGGCCCCACCGAGACCCTTCCCAGGGGAAACCAGACGCGTCCAAACTTAGAGTCACCTACACTTGGCGCTATCTTCTACAAGGTATGGGTTGCAAAAATAAATATATGAAAAGCCAGAAGAGAATTTTGGCTCGCACTTCTTGTGTGAGAGGGATTGGAGAGACGTCGTCTAGCTTCTGAAATGAATGTGAAACATTCCTTTATAAACAAAGATGCTGCTGGAAACACCAACGTGAAGCTTTGACATTTCCCGACGAAGCGTTGAAGCTGTTTCAAAACAACCTGGCCCACCAGTAGAATACCTTCCCTCACCTCATTAAACGACACCTTTTTCGTTTCCTTAATCCAGAAAGATTAGGACTTCGAAGGAATTCCCACACCCAGATGAATTATCCTTGAAGATGGCAGAAGAGGACTTTTCTTCAGATTGATGAAGAACCCCAATTGTGACTTTATGTAGCAAACTACATCAAGCGATCTCAGAGCCCTGTCGGAGACCCCGCCATTTGACGCATACCGCGCATACTGCAATACCAAAGAAATAGAAAGGAAAACGACATAGCATTATGACGCCAAATAAGCCATTTTGGGGATGCCCATGTGCAAGAACACTTGCCTATAAATCCAAACATCAATCCAAACTTCGGCCTGGATACCCCAGTTCTTCAGCCATAATGTAAGACAAAGACGTGCTGCTCTTGAACCCAATTGGCAAGGTTGTGTCTACGATTTAAGATTTGGTCCCTTCATCGACAGAACTGATCTTGGCTTCTTCTATTCTTGGAGGGGAAAGTTCGCCATATACAACAGGACCATCCGCACATTCGTCAAGAACGGTGTCCCAAAGACCTGGGTTCACATTCAAGGATCCAGCTATGAAACGATTTGGGTCTCTACACCACAGCACCTGCATATCAGGAGAGGCCCGGCCTAAAATGACATCCAAAGGTCTAGGTGCATCAACAATAGGGTGACTTACAGGCTTACCAGCTATGTCAACCCATCTGAAGTTTTCCTTCCCTCTCCTTGCTGCCTGAGCTGCGAAAGGGTCAAAACATCGAATAGAAGACTTCTCCCATGAGCGACTCTCCAATACTTTCCATTTGTGCAACAGTTCCTATCAAAACGGCATGAACATTCCAAGGGGCTTTATTCTATTTTGAAGAAGCAATGAAAACACACAAATGTTGTTTTTGAGACGCCCATAACTGCTTTAATTCAGTTATTTATTCTTATGCCTCTCAATGGCCAAAGGAAATTGTGTCTTGCAATCTCAATATGCATGATATAAAGAGCGATAATTGTACTCATATAATGGCAGCCGCCATCAAGGAACGACAAAGGCCCATGGGTCGCGGTTTCCAGAACCACATCGATCGAATGATATTCGAACGCATATCCTCTTTGACCGTCTACAGTCTATATTGTGGTTCTTGTTTCTCGTTCACTAAACGATTGAATGTGCATGTATTCCAGTGATAATATGCCGTCCTACCTTTTTTCTCTCTGTGTTGGGGGAAGCAGAGCATACTTTTTGTGCCTTTCTTCGCACTTCATCAGTCACCTTTTCTGATTCTTTTATTCACGTATTTCTTTATGACAACAGATGACAAAGGGTCCTTGTCTGTGCCGTTGTCCCTCAAGCCAGTGCATGCTTTGAATAGGCGGATTCCAATTTAGGTTTCTCTGGTGTGGAATTCTGCACGTAACCGAAACTTCTTAATTTTGTTCTTCAAGGAGTTCCATTGGGATATAAATGTTCTCCACATCTAGTTCGTTTTTCTTCTTGTTTGGATAGTAAAGAGCGATAGATCCTCGATCGTAACAGGTCATCCTTTATATTCTTATGTTTTTATTGGCAGTGATTGGAGAAGGTGGATTCTAATTTAGGGTTTTCTGGTTTGGAATTCCATGCCTAACCGACAATTCTTAGTTTTGTTCGTCAAAGAGTTCCATTAAGATTTGAATGTTCTCCACATCTAAGCAGGGAACACGACCGAGGTGGCACCTTCGGAAGGGGCATAGGTCATGGCCTGATTTAACTAAACCTGCATACTGCAATGTAACTAAAGTATTTTACAGCTCTCGTCAATTGGGATCCCACTGGCCTGTCTTTGGATTCTACGTAATTGGCTTCAAATATTCATCCTTCCCCCTCTTGCATTGAGGTCCTACCTCCAGAAGCTCCTTGCAAGGCCCTAACCGAGCTCTGATATATCGATATTGGATCCAAACAACCTTCGTTTAACCATATATTTGACTCTAATTGGCTCGATGCTGCCTGGCAAAGTGAGAACACCCTGAAAATCGACGAATTCCGTGTTTGGACATGGTGGTCATTCGCACACATTTTGACATACACACAAAAAAATTCCGACTAAATATCAATGATTAAGACCACTTACTTTCATAATTACCATGTATAGTCAACGGACATTTGATAAAACGCCCGGGCAAACCTTGGCGTTCTGCTTTGAGGAAACTACACAAAACGAACTTACTCGCCGGGCGATGCGAGAACCAGCATAACGGAGAGGCGACGCTTAAAAGAATACCGCGCATCCGCACATCAGGCGCTATATCGTGAAGGAAGACTAGATTTCCATGTAAGAATGTCACAATTTTTCCTCTATAGCGACTTATAAACTCCCAGCAGACAACTGCGTGGCATTAAAATCAATTTAGGGAGTGGGAAAATACAAGTCTTCTCTTAGTAAACACTAGAATTTCTCAGACCACTATTAGGGTTTGTGCACAGTGTCAAATGACACTCTTAAAATGGAACTCTTTCCGGGAAAGACATAGGCCTGGGTGCATGACAGCGCAAGCCTTGTGACCCAACGATTCACAAAGGAAAACAAACGCTCACACAATAGAGAAACGTGACTGCTTGCGACACTAGCTGCACTATCTGTATCAATGCAACGAATGCGGTCAATGCCCTGCCACACTCCTAGGTCTCGATATGACTATCGGCTATTGTTGTTCAATGATTTCTTCTAAAAGGAATTGCTAAAAGGAACGATCAGATTAACAAATTCTAACCGCTGGGAAATAAAGCAATATCCCAACGCTGCCTGACCTGCACAGAGTGCATAAAGAGCTTTAATTTCAGAAAATCGTCCGAGTACCCCTTAACACAATTCGAAAAGACTTCTAGTCCTACATTCATACACCCAACATTCTTCACCGATTCAGTTTCATTGAGGTGATATCACTAGAAAATCGTCCAGTTGTATGAATATTTCTTGCCGTTGCATGCTCAGGGTAGCCCCCGCAACCGCAACACTCTGGCGGGAGAGCCGAAAGGGCGTGACCACCTAAGTTTCCATTCGCAAATAGGAACGATCTTACGGCGAACTTCTTTCAAGTTCCAGCATACCAAAAACTTTGCCTTGCTTTGCAGAACCGAAATCCCTCGAAAAGCATCGTAAAAGCCCATAGGGAATTGCAAATATCGCAAGCATGGCTCATGGACAGCCCGCTGGTGAGAGGCTAGAATCACGAATGGACTTGATTCATCTGTCGCCCTCATCGTCTTGGGCGATACAAATAGTTATAAATTTATGACTTCATAAATAAAGTTTTATTTGTTAAATCCAAATTCTGCGCAGCATGTATATAAATGTAGGGTCTGCTGAAAAGTTGTCTGCCAGTTTCAAATCATATTTTATTATAATGAAAATGGAAAGCACTCGTGATTTGTAATCTTTCCCTTTTAGAGCACGATATTTTGTACAGTGACAGGCCAGCTAATGTTTGCCTCTTTGCCCTTAGAAATCATAGCAATTCCATGTACATGAAGTATTTCTGAAACCCGAACATCACTGTAGTTAAACTGGTACAGAGCATTATCTGATCTGTAAGCTGGGCTGATGATCATGCTAACAGAGTTTAATGCCCTCTGAAACTGAAAATTTGCCAATTTGAAGGTCTCTTGATGGGTAGCTCTTTACGTGGTGTGATCTTTCAAGTAATTCCTTAGGCTGGAATTATCCCCAAAACATGTCCATTTGCCTGTCTTTGCCTCCTAGTAGGAAAATAATGTCAATGGCTAAAATCCAAGATGGCCATCAAGATGACCGCTAAATGAACCTCATGGGACAATATTTGACGCGGGGAACATCAATATTCATTAACTACGCACTTTGGCGATTTTAAAGATGTACGTTAGAAAAATATATCCGGGGGTGCATGGGAGGCCTATCTTCCTCCCCAACTAAATGTGACGGATTTTGTTGCCAACATTTCTTAGGTTTAATGCTGAATCAGATAAGGAATGCCATGACGAAGTTTCTGCAACGGCTGCCTACGACAACCCGAAAGAATGTAGAGTTTGATAAGATGACTAAGCAGGAACGGCTTCAGAAGCTTTTCAAAGAATTTGAGGCAGGTAAATCTGATGATATAAGCTCTGTCCTCTGGTGGAACTACATGGACACGGTCTCAAGCTATTAAAATTCGCTCGCGCTCAGCGCGACGGACTTTGGGACCTTCATCTACATTCCTTCAATCAGATGCTGCCTCATTTCAACCGGAATGACCACCTAAACTATGCTCGATGGGGTATGTTTAACTGAGATGCAGCAACTTCCAGAGGCCATGTTATCAGAGTTTCAAAGAGGCAACCTCGCTGTCAAGCGTTCTGTTGGAAATTTCAACCAGGTAGACTAAGACCAAGCTATGGAGTGGATAAACGGTACAGGAGAGGGGGCGGCAGGATAATTGGCATCACAGAAACTACATTATCTCTTTGTAGATGGGCACTTTCATGCAACCTGAGGTCTCACGTTGCAGCTGCAACAGATGCACTGTACAATAACTGTCCTGGTAAGAAAGGTATTCACAGTGAAGCTACCAAATCACGGTAAAGCGGGACAGCGATGATGAGATCGCATTGCTCTCAGCCTTCTAGGGATTCAGGTTGTTTGCATCAACTTCACCAGGGTCCTTGCAAAATATCGCCATCAAAGACCTAACAGCAGGGGAAATCAAAATCTCGTTACAACTCGGACAAGGCTCATCTCACTTCTACGACCGTGATGGAGCTTAGTTTTGCATGCAACTTGTTGATATTTAATTAAGTTCTTACCTGCACCACACAAAAGCCATAATTTTGACTATGCTTTTGCAAAAGCAGTTTTAAATTTTCAACAGAGATAAACAGATATTCTAGTCCGGCTGTCAAAATAAGCCATAGTTTGGAGGGTATATGTGTTTCAATAAATTTTTTATTTTGTAGACAATAGTCAACTGGAGTTTGCTTGATCATCAACTGGAGTTTGCATGATCACCTTTAATGACGTTTTGGCATTTCGAAAAAAAAAAAGCGAAAATGTTCTTCAGTTGTTCACAGATCCATAAGATTGAAATCTTTGACAGATTATTGGCGGCGCTTTAAATATATATATATATATAGTTCAAAACTGACATTAAAATGTTTATATAGAAGCCAATTAAACTACACAAATACACGTTATAACCTTGGAAATTCTCCAGGGAATAATTTTACATCTTTTTAAATATTATTTTCTTAAAACATGCTAATTTGAAATAGTAACGAAAGTTCAGTCCGTTTCCATTTTTATAAGTATGTGTCACCCAATCTTAAATGAGTCAGGGTATGCACACATGTAAATATGGTGTACGCTGTAAACAACACTTTTTCGCTGATGCTGTCTGGAGTTGAATTTGAAGTATGAAATAATGGCCAAATTATTTCATAAATACCAAATATTGGTATCAGGTTCGTGTTTGCAAACTAAGGTAAAGTATTTTTGAACAACCAGTTAAATTGATTACCAGGAGGCCGAATAATGTTCACGTTTAAACAATACAGCTTACACCGACACCGGTGCTCTTGAAATTACAATAGCTGTGTTCAAATTTGTTTTGAATCAGTTTGTTTAGAATAGAATGCATGATTCGTTGAGCAATTCTACGAATGGGCAAGTTATTGAAATCACTAGAAATTTATTTTTCGAGCAAATCGCGTGTGGATCTGCTCTCTTTTTCAAACACTTATTTCCCAGGTTTTTAACATGCCTTAGCCTCAAGTAATGCTACTGCTTAAAAAGGGGATCTTGAATGACATAAAACCGCCAAACAATACCTATAACAGTAATTTACAATTGTTTAAGTTGTAAGCGAACAAATGCACTTTTTCCTAACAGCCCTAAAATTCATAAACCGTAAAACCCTTCATCTATTTGTGAAAAAATGCAATTTTGATATAGAGGAAGGTTTAAGCTGCAACTTTTTCCTTTTGTGTACATTTCCAGAATATAATCGTCTCGTCTTGAAAACAGGGAAACGGGTTTGTCCATGAATTTGCCCTTTGCTGCTAACGCTGTATCAATGGAAGAAAAATGCGCCCTTTCAGGAAAACGCTAAATGCGGTTTACTTTATAAATTTGCTCCAGATAAATTATCCTGATTGGCTGATTTCAGTAAATTTGGGGAAAATGACACCAAGCTGTAGGCATCGCATAGCTTACTTAATTTCGCCCCAAAACAGAAATTTGTAGTATTCATGAGTTTGGGCAAAACTGTCTCTTTGTGGAAACACTGACGACCAAAGTGTAAGTTACAATATTTGGGCCTAACATTGTAAGTTTAGTGTTTGACTGACTGTTGTCGGGAATTGTGTTGTTCGGACTGATAAGAGTGAGAGCAACCCAGCATATCCGAACTGGTAATGGTCCATCCAGCTACATTTTTTAATCATAATTGATGATTAAAAATCATTTTTAATTGCAGTTATGCCAAAGAGACTTACATCTGGGACTCAGAAAATACCTGTCTTCATGACTACCTACAAACCTAGCATAGAACCAGTTTACTGATCTTTACCCAATACATGTACATTTTTTAGCCAACACGGCATAGATTTTAATTAATATCAAGACCATATATTTTCTAAGTACCTTAAATGGAAATGGTGCATTCTGCTACTGTTTGCGCTGTGTATGTCTATCAAGCTTGGCGTTTGCGTGGAAGCGTTGTTAAAAGAATTCCATATACTTACACACAACTTTTAAAACTGCCTACGCAGACCTGCTCTAGTTGAAAGTGTACGTGTTAGTTTTTTAAATTGGTTTAATTTCTCCCGGTCTTTGTCTATTTCATTTCACAAGAAATGGCTACTGCGGCGTCGAGAAGTTCTTCTTTCAAGGAGATTGGTGATGGTCAACAAGAGTACAGACAAAACCAAGTATCTGGAATAAGTATTAATGCAAACGGTTTGAGAGAGAAAATGGAACATTTGGTTTCGTTTCTCAAACAAAATGGAACTGATATAGTGTGCATCACAGAAACTCACCTGGATCTCCATATTGATGAAAAGGACTTAAAATTTCCACAGGATTATACAGTTTATCGTCGTGACAGGCCTAAAGAATCTTCCAATACACGCACGGCAGGCGGCGTTTTGATTGCCGTCAAATCCTACTTAAAGCCGCAACGCATGGAGAAATATGAACGCCAAGAATTGGAACTGATCTGTGCTGAAATTTTAATGAACGGGCATAAATGGATTATCATTGTCCTTTATCGCCATCCAAAAGCTAAATCTGATTACTGGACATATTTTAAAGCCAGTATTGATACGATTAAACCTGAGCCATACCAAGGGGTTATACTTACTGGTGACCTAAATGTTGATTTGCTCAAAGACACATACAAAGCTCGCCGGTTAGTATCAATAATGAATAGTATGGGAATGTCTCAATTAGTTAGATCTGTTACCCGCCCTGAAAGGGGAACATGCATTGATCACCTGTTTACTAATCGTAAAGATGTTTCCGTAGAAGTACTCATTCATGATAACCCGGTTCAAAGCGACCATCACGCGATATTCTTCACATTCCCCATCCCTGATGAAATGGCAAAGTCAACACTGAGCACTGCTTTGATGAACTTGACGCTTACGCCAGAAAGTACTTCAGAACCATGGGAACTATTTCACAAGTTTGGTCAAGGTGGAAGTGATTACGAGAAACTTGCATCAGCCATAGGTGTCGCTGCTGCTGAACCTGACGAGATCGCTGTGACTGACTGGCAGAACAAACGAATGGTGATCTTCAACAATCAGGGGTGTACTAAGTACATCATTCCAGTCAAGACAAGTAAGTTGCTCAGTTATTAGAAACTTTGAATAATTATTCAATTTGTGTACCAAAGAATAAAAACTGAATACAGCAATTTGAAGTGTTGGCAGGGGAAAAAGGAGCGATACGACTTTGTAAGAATGTCCAACTTATACCAGAAACACTTTTGTGAGTACGCATTCGTCCTTTAATTAAAGTTCCAAAAAATGAAGTCAAAACATCTCTTACTTCCTTGGTTGTCAAACAACCTTCTTGCCTGTTTACGTGTTTGTTTGGCATAGGTCAATGCAATGCATCCGCCCATTCAAAACATGAAATGCATTTTTCTGCCGATTTGTTTTGTTACATTCTTTGTAAATGCATTAATTACCAAACTTTTTCTCATGAAAAACGATACTTAGAAAAATAAAAGGCTATATTCCTTTCTGGCTTTAAGTGAAAAATGTCAACAGCACAAGATCAGTACCTGCATTATTGTCATTCACGATCCTTGTTCAAGAAAGAAACCAGTGTTGATGAAAGAGATTAAGGAAATTTTGTCTTTAAAGCAATGTTTGTTTCCCAGGTAATCCATTTTTTAATCTCGAATCTTGAATATACTGCTTCAAATGAGAGTAAGAGCGTCATTAAGACAGAAGCATGCTTCATTATCTCAGCCTAAGGCTGCAAATAACCTCCCGTCTCTCTACAGCATTACCATTTTATGTACAAATACCTATATACACGCACTCATATACTCTTCATTGAAACTGGCCACCTCAGATTACTATTTAGACAAACTTGTATTTCTTTTCCTTGTTTTGTTTTGTTAGGTTTTGTTGTTAAGTTAAAAAAAACAATTACAAGAGTCAGTACCACTGTGTTGAAGGTAGGATTGCAACATGGCTAAGAAGAGATTTTGTCTTTACTTGTAAGGTTTCACCATTACATTTTAAGCTTCTGGTTGAGCTTGGTCATGTCTAATACACGGTAGAATTGCTACAACTGGTCTGCTCAGTCATCGATTAGTCACTAGGGTTCTTACCACATCTATAAAAACATCAAATAAACCCAAACTCTGTAAGTTCTTTTTACCAAAAGAACTACACTTTGTATGATCTTTTTTTTCAATTTCCACAAACTTCTTCCCACTAATTTCATTTCTCAGCATATTTAATCAAAGAAATAAAAACGTCAAATAATTTCAAGTCTCCTTTCGTTGGAGAATCTAGCTCTAGGAGGTGAGTAAAATGAATCACAGTCAGTTTTTCTAAAAAGTTGTTGACTTCCAACAGAATAAATATATTCTTACAGAATAAATATTGGTCCTACCAACTCCATTGCCAAAGAAATTTTGGTGGTGCCAAAGGTACAGCAAATTTTAATAAGAGTGACATTTAATGCAAAGTTATTAAGTAAAAAAAAAATAAGTTCTGTGACTTACAGTTCCAGGTTTAAATTCTGCCAAAACAGCTTTTGATTTCCTTTTCAGATTTTTTTTTCTTTTTTCGCTGTCTCGCAATTTTGCAGTTTTTTTGCAAGTTAGACCATGGGCAAGAATTTGTAGCTTCACTGGAATTGGATGTTCATTCTCACTTTCGAGTGGCAACATGAAATCGTGTTATAGGTCAATATGAAGGTGCTAAATTCAAATCTGACTCTTGCCACCTCATCTCACTGCTCCAAAGGTCAGCGCAAGAGTGTTCTAATCCCATTTGTGATGAAAACAGTATTTTCGGCGTAGTTTTCTCAATTGTTTATTAAATGCTTTTTAAATTTGGCACAAGTACTATTTGTGGCAGAAATCAATAAACTTGTGCAGCCTGACTGGCCACCATATTCTTTTCATGTAGATGGCAAAGAGAAATCGATGCCTCACATGCATATATTGTGGGAAAACCTTCCATTACACAATGGAGGAATGATAGAGTCTCTTAAGAAGGACGGAATTCCAAATGATCAGATGTCTTTGCAAAATGTGACGCTGATTTTTATGGAACACCAAAAATGCGGAATTTTAACCAAATTTAAATGAAGTAAAACCTATCCCTTACTTTTTTCTCGATGGACACAACTTCCACTTGCATTATACGTATCCAACTGGTCAAAACCTGCAGGTTGGTAAGGAGGGACGTGGTTTAGACAGTCATTGACCTGAGGTGACCTTCCATAGAAATGACATCAAGAGATGACGAAAAAACGTACATGAAAGGTGCACTCTTCAAAGCACTGCGCCTCATGAAGTACATGTCCTCTTGGGTTCAAGTCTTGCAGTGAATAGAAAAGGAATGATTTAGAGGAAAACTGATCTGATGTGATGATGAAAACCTCAAAGGGTGAATCACGTGACATTACAGGTTCCCTCTTTGAAGCACTCTTTTAACCTGAATTGCATGTCTAATTGCGTTAAAACATCGCAGAGATCTTGAAATGAAAGTGACTTAGGTGAATGTTGAACTTATTTGAAGATTACATCATCAGATAAGAGATCACGTGACAATAAAAATGACTTTCTTAAGAGCCCTATATCTTGTGATGCACATGTCAGAAGTTTGGTAGGTAACGAGAAATGGAAGTGTTAAGACGAATCGAAGTGGTGTTAAAGGTGCTCACTTGCTGTGTACATGTATATTCTATAACTATTTTGCGTAAATAGCTCTGGGGTAGATCTTTGAGCAAAAGGTGAGAAATAGAAATGTGCTAGTATTTCAATTGAACAGATGTTTTTCTTTTGGTTTCTTTTGTGTTTTTTTGTTTGTTTTTTAACTAACACAGACAAAACCTCTAGTTTCTTTATCTTCGTTGTCTTCTGACCCAAATTCCCTTTGTTTTGTACACGTTTCTTCCCCGACTTTAATCCTGTAGTGACCTTGGATTTCCATCAAACTTGCATCAATGAAAGACCTGTGTTTTCTGAATACAAAAATGCAACAAATCACTTTGTTCTGTCCTTTTTATAGACAGATATACCTCTAGTTTCACCTTCTTCTTCTTCTGATCCAGATTCTTTTTGGATTGCACGCGTTTCTTCTACCACCATTTGTATGCGTTTCTTCCACCACCGACTTACAATTTTGGATCTTCATCAAACTTAAATCATTGAAGGATCCATGTGGAAAATGTGTCTAGAAGAATGACGTCATGGTGACATTAAGTGATTTCTTATTGATCTCTCAATATTTATGTCAGCCTATTGACTCTGTACACGTTTTCAAGGTTATTTGGCGATCTTCAATTCTAAAGATATTGCGATCAAACACCTTAATACAAAAATAAGTCAACATTGATGACGTCATGATGGGGTCATGAGACATTTGAGTGAGATGGAATATGTGATTTTCCCCCGTAGGTTTGCACTCTTCTACCACGTAGGGAGGTCCCAGAAATTTCGTTATTCTGATATCACAGGGTTCACGCAACGTGGCATTAAGCTGCAGTTTTTCTTCATAAGTTTTGTACACCTTTGTGTATTGCACAGTATTATTACTTTTGATGAGTGAGGAGTCCTTAGCTTTGGCTGAAAACTACTATGGGAAGTAAATGGATAGCGTATATTTTATGCGGCTTTATTGCACTTCAAATATACCCAAGAGTCCGAATACCAAGAAACATTTCATGAATAATTTTCACTCTAAAGGCAAATCACAGGATTTAAATTTAAAGGTGCAATTTTTCTGCCTTGGAATTTTTAGCCCTGTGACTTTGTACACGTTTTGAAGCCATCATTTTGGTAACTTGGCCACCTTTATTCGTCTTCAACGTTACAGCCAACAAAAACTGTCATACAAATATGATGTCGAGATTAGGAAGTCATGATGAGGTCATCACTGCATGTTTTATTGATTTTTGTTGATTTTATTGATTGATATAAATTTGTACATATTCTTAACACGTCGTTGTGGCAGTGTGCCATTTTTTTGCGACTGTGTGGCACGTTGTCCAAAATGAGGCCAAATCGTCAGAGATTTTTTTTTTCACACTGCCAGAATCAGATTCGGGGGTGGGGGTGCAGCACCTTGTCCACATTATGACAAAATCATATTATTACAAAAGGGTCATCAATCACATTTTTTTCGCTAGGTTTCTGAATAAAAGAGGTGGATACCTTCTCAGCCAAGAAGGTGTGTCATTTTGCGTGGTCACTCAGAATTTTTTCCACATGGCCAGGCTCTAAGGGGGGGTGGCGATTCTTTGGACCTTATTCATTGGAGGTAAGAAAACTATCTGCTTGGCGCCTGCTGGAAAGCTCCAGACACGCTAAGAAGCAGTGACGCAGTGGCTTGACCCACTTCTACAAGTGTGCAGCAGACACGTGGCAGTATGGGAGTTTGTGTACAAACATATGGGAGTATCATTTTGTGCACAAACATATGGGAGTGTCAGTTTCGCCCGCCCAGTTTCAGTGACTGCCGGAAGAGCCTGTTACTGAAACCCTCTCTGGAAGTAGCATCAGGGATAGTTAGAAGAAGTCACGGGGTGTGGATTAGGTCATGTATAGCATTCGGTGGAACAAACATATTACGTAATTTCTGGCCATTCTGTAGCGACCTATCACCAGCAAGTGGGCATTAAAGCCTGTTGAATCGAGTGCGTACCTTGTCCACATGTATTACACAGATAAAACGCCAACGACATAAACACACCTTACGATATTTGCGCAGTGGAGAACCCCATTTGCACATATACACTGGGTATTGGCTTCAATGTGTCTGAACACCTTACATCTGCCTGTAACAAAGACATTGCACGGTGTAAGACATACTCAAGGCATGTGAAGCAAGTACGTGGCGTTAAAGTCAGAGCACTTTGTATGAACCGCCAAAACGACAAAGTAGTTTCAATCAAATCAAACCTATTCCTTGTTTGGGGGGCTTGGGTTGGGTTTAGGGTCTGGGGCTTGTGGCTTTTTAAGCCTCCCATTACGTAACTTTGAGAACTCTGATCGTCATCAAAGCCATATCCAACAAAGACCATGTAAAAGAATTTTTGCTTAAATCTATGACGTCATGATGATGTCATCACTTAGCTTTTCATTTATTTTTGGATATCTAATTTTCCCTTAGGAAAGACTAAAATTCCCTTTTGTTCGATGACAAATATACGCAGGAGTCAAAACATCAAGTAATATTTGGGGTTTTTTCAGTTTGACTACAACTCACTTGACATGCACTTAAGGAGCAGATTTTCTGCACATGTGCTTTGAGCCCTTTGACTTTGTACATGTTTTCAGGCGACCATTTTGTTAACGTCGCGATTTGTGATCGCAATATTTGATTACGTTACAGCCAACAAAGACCCTTGTCACTTGAACACAAGAACAAAGGAGTTCGGCCGAAATAAGTAGCTGAAAATCCATAAATATATTAGATGATGACTAATAATATCAATTATGAAATATCAATTATTCAAAATTCAAAACTAATTCATGTGATGATGTCACCACGACGAATTTGTTCGAGGACCATCAAAGAATGATCGTGTGAAGGTCTACTGAGTTTAAAGTCGATCAGATATATGGAACTATCGAAGTTCTACGGGGCAACAAATGTGTATTTTTTTATGAGAGAAAAGAGAAAAAATAAACGAAGTGGCTGTTACAAGAACTACCGCAAAACTGTTTCGGATTTTGAGTTGTTTAATTACTAAGGAAAACTTGGAAATTGAAAAATTATATTAAAACAAATTAAGAGAAGAGGTTATCATGACGTTGTGAATCTGGAATAATTCTTGTATCAAGGTCTTTGTTGACTTTAACTTTGATGACGAGCAAATATCGCCAAATAAGTTACCAAAATAGTAGCTTGAAAATATGAAAAGTCAATGTGCTAATTGAAAAAAATCAATCAGATGAGAACGTCATCATGAAGTCGTTCATTTTTGACAAATCTAGTATCAGGGTCTGTGTTGGTTTTCACTTTGAACTATACGATCAAACATCGCAGTTACCAAGATGGTAAGCACATGTACAAAGTAAATGGGCTAAAACACTGAAGCAGAAACACTGCTCTTTTAAGTGCATGCACAAAACCTCCGTAAATAAGCTGCAACTTTAATGTCATGTCACGTGACCCATGTCATTTTGTCATTTTGATGATTTTGTCCCAGGTCCCTCTGTCCACGGTGGACTACGAGTTTAAATAAATGGAGTAATTAGCTTGACCACAGTAACAAAGACTGGCTATTTGAAAGCATGTACAAAAGCTATGGGGTAAATTCAAAATCGAGAAATCAAGACATAATCTAGGTTATGCCATTATCATCACGTCAAACATTCAGCAATATCCTTTCATCGGTGTCTTTGTTGGCTGTACCTTTGATGGCGATCAAAGAGCTCAAAAGTACAAAATTAGTGCCTTAAAAAGGTGTGCAGTCGATGGGCTGAAATATGGTAAAAATTGTAAAATCAATTCTAAATCAAATCATGACGTTTTAATAACGTCATCCATTTGACATTATTGTTTTATCGAGGTCTTTCTTGGCTATCACTTGGCAAAGTCCATTAAGAACTTAATTAGTGTAAATTCAGGTCCGGAAAGTCCCAAAAGGTCCCAAGAAAACACATGGGACAGTGTCCCAACGGACGACTTTTCTCTCCCTTTTTACGCACGGCCATTCGAGTTCTGTCAACGGTATAACGGTCCAGTTGTCCGAAGTCGAGCTGGCAAACGGTCGAGGTGGCCGAACCCCGAAAATATCGTCCCGATCGAATCTATGTGTTGGCATAAGACTGCACATATGGTCGATACATGCAGGGACAATTTGTGTTGAGTATAAAAATTGGTTGAGGCCTGATTACGTGAAATCTCAGAGTTCATTCCCCTCGACATTTCACACATTTTTGCAACCTTCTAGCCAAATTATCTAGAAATCATGCAATAACACTGTGCTACAACCATCGCACAAGTCGACTGGTCGCGGAACAGACCAGAATAAGCCATATAGCAACCTGTGTGTAAAGTCACTGGGTTCTATTTGTACAAAGTCAATGGGAAAAATTGAATCTTCAAAATGGATTTAAAAATCTTATTATGATGAGAGGTTGACGTCATGCTTCTACATTCATCTATGACGATGGTCTTTGCTTGTACCAAGTTTCGTTTTCGGAAGCGGTCAAAGTCTAGGCCATTCTGGCTGTTGAAAAACGTGTACAAAACCTATGGGGAAAATTAATAATCAAAATTTAATTAAAAAATCAGATGATCACTTCATCATGACGTCATGCTTCGCACCATATCTATGCCATAGGGTCTTTGCTTGAGGCAACTTTGATGAAGATCGACCCTTGCAAAGGGACTAAAATGCTGCAAAGAACTATATACAAAGGCATGGGAACAAGAAGAAAAAGAAATGAGAGGTTCTATGGCTGTTTGCAACAGAATATAGGGCTTTTTACTTTTCATTGAAAAGGCCATCGTCGTGATTGCATATCTGCAAAGCTTCATCCCGCTGGCACATATACTTTTGGAAATATAAGATTTTAAGGGATACACCTTAAATGTCACATGACTTGTTTACTGACTTTGCTATCACCCCATGAGGTCAATTTTCGTCTATCACACATCCCTTCCAGATATCTGCTAACTTTCTACACGCTGAGCCATGTCCTTTTGGAGATACAGGGCCTTAAGGAGTGCTTCTTTAATGTCACGTGACCTGTCTCGTGATAACTTCATCATCACATGAGGTCGGTATACCTCTGAATTACTCCCTTTTCAAGATATCTGTAAGACTTGAACCCGATCAGACATGTACTTAAGGAGACATTTAATGTCATGTGACTTTTCTCCTGATGACGTCATTATCACAAAATGTCAAAATTCCTCTAAAGCAATCCCTTTTCAAGATATCTGCAACATTTGAACCAAATGGGATATACACTTCTGGAGATATTGTACTTGTAAAGGCTCACTTATAATGTCAAGTCACTCGTCTGATATGGCATTGCCATCACGTGGGGTAAATTTCCGTTCCTAAACCTTCCCTTCTTAACTACCTGCAAAGTTTCAACCGTATAAGACATGTACAATACATACATTCAATACAATATATAATACAAAACATTTTACTTACCGCAGAAAAGGCACAGATTAGATTTTTAAACATTTGTTTCTTTTGGCGTTTCATACAATGTGCATGATCTGCTCTCGGCAGCACGTTGGCAGCATTTTGCCAAGTACCAAGTATATGCCCTACGCACTCTGCGCTGTCAATGTTGCAGGCAGATATTTGGCGTCCACACACACACAGTAGCATATACACAGCATGCAAAATGGGATTTCCAAGTTGGCAATTTATATTTTAAGGGGATTTATGTCTGCGGCACTTTAATGTGTGTGAAAAAGTACACCAGTTATGCACTTCATGCAGCTGAGTCCATTGTTTTAGATGTCATCTCATGCACATTTTACGCTTATATCTCTTAAGGTTGGTTTTTTACCGAATTTTAAAGTTTTTATTGTAACTTCCGGTCTGATGACGTCATCAGCCCTAAACTTTGCACACGTGTTGACAGGGTAGAGATGATCATCTACATCAATTTTCATGGTTGGTTTTGTATGACGTTTTATAATTTTACCGGAATATTTATATATTCAATATTTAATAATAAATCACTTGATGACGTCATCTTGACGTATGTATTACCTTTGTGTAATAGTCAGTGCATGCTGTAATTTTGACTACGATCAGCGATTACTAAAGTACCGAAAGAGTGCCTCAAAAACGTGTACAAAGTGAATAGGCTGAAATAAATATTGAATATTCAATAATAAATCACTTGGTGACGTCATCATGACGTTATAAATTTGAACGTATCTTTTCATTAGGGTCTTTGTTGGCTGTAACCTTGGTTACAATTGAAGATCGCCGAATTACTAAAATAGTGTCATGAAAACGTGTACAAAGTTAATGGGCTTAAATAAATATTGAAAAATCAATAATAAATAACTTGACGTCATCATGACGTTACACTTCAGCACACATCTATACAATAATGACTATGCCTATGCCAACTTTGAATGCTGTACAACAAAGATTAATGACAAAAATCCTGCGCAGAAAGAAAAACTTGTGCAAAGTCTGTGGGCTTTGGGCCTAAAAAGAAGGACCCCCCCAAAAATCCTGGTGATTACAAAGGCTTTTTAGCAAAATTGCGAAAAAAACAAAAAAGAACGCCCCCTTTTGCCAAATTCGGGAAAGCCAAAAAAATATTGATGGCTTTTGGCTTTTGAAATTTTTGTAATTAATCTACAGCATAAATCTTATCATGGAATGATTTCATCATGTCGATAGAGGTTCAAGTTTGGAACCCAATCAGACATGCACTTCAACAGACATAGCACTTAGGAGATTTACCTTTAATGTCACGTGACATAATTATCTGATGACGTCATCAATGGGTAGAGAAACATGTGCCTTTTCAGATGACACCTCTATTGCCTAATTTGGACCATTCTCAGTCATTCTAGAGTCGAAAGTAGGAAGTCAACTCTACGCAGGGAAGAGGCCGGTTTACGTGTAGATAATAGGACAGTTGCTGAAAATAGGAAGCAGTCGCACGAGAACTGTTGCCTTTTTTCTCAAATATTTCAATAACTACAACAAATATAGAAATGAAAGTTACATAACTTATTCCGTATATAACACATCCCTTTCTAAATACCCACCAAGTTTCAACCCAGTTGGTCATGCCCTTCAGGGGATATAATATTCAAAGGATGCACTTTTATTGTCACGTGATTTTCACCTTGACATCACTGTCAAATGATTTCAATAATTGCCTAAAGAGCTTTGTTTCCAAGATATATGCAAGGTTTGAACTTAATCGGACGTATCCTTATGAAGATATACAGTTACAATAGTGGACCTTTAATGTCACGTTACTTCTCACCTGATATAGTCATCACAACATGAGGTCAATATTCGTCTAAATCACTTTTGTTTCAAAATATCTGCAAGGTTTTAACCCATTTTGACATATACTTCAAGAGATATAGCGTATTTCATAGTGCCCCTTTGATGTCACTTGACTTCTCCCCGATGACGTCATCATCAACGTTTGTATTAATTGCTTTGATCTAAAAGATTTAAGCCTAAAACTTTCAACCTAATCAGACATGTATTTTAGAAAAACCGCTTTGAGTAGCGCATCGTTCATATCACGTGACACGATCATCTTATGACCTAATCATCAGATGAGGTTAATTTTGTCTATAACACATCCATTCTTACACGTCGTTTCTAAGTACCTGCTCATTTTCCAATCCAATCGGAAATGCACTTCGGGAGATACAGAATTTTGGAAGCATGCACCTTGGTGTCAGGTGACTTGTTTCCTCTCCTTGCATTAACCTTTCCTAACTAATTATCTGCAAGGTTTCAGACCAACCAGACATGTACAATACAAAATAAAATGCAAAACATTATTGTTATCGGGGAAAGAGCTCATTTTACATTTTATACCTTTTGACGTTCCATACAATGGAATCTCCTCCCAGGACATTATAAACAATTAAGCTTACTTCCAGTTTCGAACGCAAGTAAGGGTCACTTGATTTGACTCACAAGAGATGAATTGAAGACCCAATTTTACTTAGGCACTTGCGTTAACAGAATGTTGCCTGAGGCCACTTTTGATTTTATTTGGATTTTAACATTAAGATAATATTTCAATTAAAGTCACTTGATGGCGTCATCATGACGTCATTAATTTAACCACACTCCTGCACCATAGTCATTGTTTGCTAGGACTTAGATGACGATTGGTTGTTTGATTGATCGCAAAATTGCCAAAATCGGAATGCCTGGAAAACGTGTACAAAGTCAATGGCTAAACACACCATGCAGATAAAGTGCACCTTTAAGTGAGTTTCTGGATCGAATTTTTGGTTTTTTCAATTATAAATTGTTAAGTTTAAGCACAAATCAGGTCGCATGAACTTAAAGGAGCAGTGTTTCTACAAAAGGGTTTATGGCTTAGTGACTTTGTACACGTTTTTGAGCCACGTTTGCTAACTTCCCAATGTTTGATCGTTGACAAAGTGATTGGCAATAAAGACTCTGATGCAAGATTTACACAAAATGGGTGACGTCACGATGACACTATCCCCTTAATTTATATTGATTTTTGAATGTTTAATTTTTCCCAGAGGTTTTGTACACATTTTGCAACTTAACAATAGTGAACGAGTAGTCCTTTACTTCACCTCAAGATGAATATAAGAACAAAAAAGAAATTTGGTACCTTATGCTTGGTATGGACGTCATCGTGTGATTAGTCACGTGACACTGAAGGTACATTCTTTACAGCACTACACTTCGTGAACTACATGTCTGATTGGGCTTAAATTTGGTAGATAGCTAGAATGGGAAGTGTTATAGACAAGGTGACATGATGTAAAGGGTGCAAACTTTAATTCTTTGTATATCGTAGTGTCCGAAAGGGTTCGAATATTTGTTATAAGGAGGTCACCAAAACTTTGGTAGACGGTCGGAACTCCTGAATAGATCTTTGAGTAAGAAGTGGGAAATCCAAATGTGGTAGTATCCCAAATGAAGGAATGCTCTTTTCTTAAGCAAAAAAGAAAATGCTAAAAAGCTTTTTGCTCTGTCCAGAGAGACAAAACTACGTTTTTATTACTTTATTACAGATGTAGATTCTTGGGTATATTTGAAATCAAATGGAAAGCACAAAAATACGATTTCTCATTTGTTCTCATTGTAAACCTCGGCTGAAGTTGAGAACCCTGAAGTCATTCAGATCGATAACAGCGCGTAGTAAAAAACTTTGTACAATCCTTGTGGAGAAATACTGCACATTTAATTTCATGCCACGTAACCCCTGATGATGTCATTATTACGTTTTAGTTCTGCGACCCTCCTTACGTGATGGAGTACATGGGTGAACAAACATGAAATCAGTTACATTGACCAGAGTCCCCAAGTCTGGCTGTTTAAAAACTTTTAAAAAACATATAGGGAAAATTAAATATTCAAAAATCAACACAATAAGCCAATGACGTCATCATGACGTCATAAATGTGGCTTAAAATTTGCATTAGGGTATTTGTTGGCTTTAACATTGACGATTGAATATGCCAAGTAATAACATTGTGTCTGGAAAACATTGTCAAAGTCAACGGGCTGAAATAAATATTGAAAGTCAATAATTAAACACTTGGTTATGTCATCTTTACTTCATCGTTCTATGACCATCTATGAATTGGGGTCCTTCATTGGTACGAGTTTGATCAAGATCCGAAGTTGCAAAAGCACTAAAGTCGTGTGTAGAAGAAAGTGCACAAAACAAGTGGAATTTGAGCAGAATGAGAAGAAAAAGACAAAGAAGAAACAGGAGATTTTCTGCCTGTTTGCAACATGCAGGGGGCTTTTTCCGCTTTTGTTTTCAGTCACAAATGTTGAAATAGCTTCATGCACTGTATGACTTGATCACTAAGTAGTTATGACACATAGTTGTTAAACAAACCTTAAATGAAACGAAGGACCTAAATTTACCCTATCACTTAATGTGAAGAGCAAAATGAGGGATCGCACGAATCAGTAGATGTTTTTGAAGACTGCTATCTGGTCACAGAGTAACACCTTTGAAAGCAAGTTCATATCGGTCACCAATTCCGACCATAAACCACTTCGACCGAAAAGAAGGGTCGTGTGACTTTACATGATGAAATGAATATTTCAATTTTACTACCACTTTAGCGCAAACACAAAGTCAGAGGAATTCACGCTTAATTTTTTATGGATTTATTTCATTAATTAATCAATAAAATCAACCATCTTTAACTGATTGTAGTTAAACACCTGAAGACGTCATCATAACAAACGGTCTCTTCCTTAAAGTCATTCCTTAGTGAGTTAGATCCGAGATTACAATTGCCCCAAAAAGATCTTTTGAAACTCTACAAAGTCAATATAGAAAATAAAATATTCAAAATGTAATAGTAAAATCATGACGTCTGTGAAAGAGAGTCAACATTGCTTTTAGTTTTTCCTATGGTGTAACTTTGATGACAACACATTGCCGCTGTGTAATAAAAATGTCCCTTGAAATGTGCGTAGAAAATGAATGGGCGAAATAATTATTAAACATTACATAATAACCCCCACGATGACGTCATCTCGACGTAATGCTTGGCGGCAGAGCTTTGTCAAAGGTTCTGCCTGTATTCTAAAGATATCTTGTGGATTTGATATGTGCCTCAGAAGATTTTCTATTTTCATGTCGCGTGACTTTTCACATGAGGACGTCTTCATCACATGCGGTCAACTAATGTATATGGTACTTTCCTTCCTAGAAGGTCTCAGCCAAATTGGGTATGTAGTTCAGGAGATACAAGGCTTTGAAATTTGCACATAAAAGCATATAAGGTCAGTCGTACCGATAAAACTGCCCCAGACTAGCTGTTGAAAAAGATTTACAAAACCTATGGGGAAAAATATTTAACAACCAATGGAGAATAACATGATGACGTCATCATGACATCATTAAATTGGCGTTATTTTTGTATCAGGGTTTTTCTTGCTTGTAACTTTGATAATAATGAAGATTGCCAAAATACCAAAATGGTGCCTTAAAAACATGTACAAAGTCAATGGGCTTATTAAAACCCCCATGCAAAAGTACTCCACCTTTAAATTCAAATTAACCTGAAGAAATCTGAAATATTACTTGGTAGTTTGATTCTGGGGTACATTTGTAATCAAAAAAAGGGAGAATTTAGCCTGGTTCCTCTTTCGGTCTGGTAGTAATTCTCTCGCAGTTGAGGACTACTCACCCATAAAGTTCGGTAATGGTATGAAGTACAAAAATGTGTACAAACGCTATTGAGAAGACCGCAACTGTCATCTCACGTCACGTGACCCCTGTTGATGTGGGCATGACTTTTTTCAAAAATTGTGATAGCCCCAGGGGATTATGGATTAATTATACTACCGATGCAAAGTATGGAGATAAACTGCACCTTTTTAAAGGTAATTCACGTGGTTTGTGTTTATATTGGGAAAACATTATGATATATTAATTGAAATTTGGACTCTTGGGTATATTTGTAATCAAAGAAGATGAAAAAATTCGTTTTCTCTTTCGTTCTGATAGTAATCTTGAGCCGAAGTTGTGGACTACTCGCTAATCAGGATTGACATTGCAATGTACAAAAACTTGTATAAAACCTGCGGAGAGAAACTAAATATTCAAAATTTACTAATAAGTCACGTGATGATGTCGTCATGAAGATTTCTTTCCTACGCCCTTTCTTATTGTTGGGCTACAAATATCCACCTAACATGGATCGAGATACCTTGAGAATAGTTTGGAAGTCTAGCTGTTGAAAAAGTGCACAAAACCTATGGAGGAAATTAAATATTTTAAATCCAAATAATATATCATGTGATGACGTCATCATGATTAATTTCCCCTATCATTAATCTTGCACGATTAATTAATCTGCAAGTTTGAAATCAATCAGACGTATAAAACTGTCGAGGTCGACTGGTTGGAGACGAAGTTCACAAAGCCTGTGGAGAAAGAGTCTGAAAAAGAACAATATCTACAATTTGTATCCGTTTTAAGAACAGAGCAAAGGGCTCTCTTGCATTTTCTTTTTTATTAAGAAAAAAAACCATTTGTTCATTAAAGATATAGCACATTTCCATTTCTCGAGTTTTTGCTCAAAGAGCTACTCAAATCTACAAATATTTACCAAAAATATAAAAAACGTCCATTTCTCATTACCTACAAAATTTCAATCGAATCGGACATGTACATTGCCAGATATAGCGCTCTAACAGATGTACTTCTAATGCCACGTTGTTTCTCACCTGATGATGTCACCCTCAGATGAGGTCAATATTGGCCCAAGCCATTTTCCTCTCAGCAAAGTTTGAACACAATACTACATGCAATTAAGGAGATATGGTGCTTTGTACATTACACCTTTAATACCACGTGACGTGCATGATGGCGTCATCACATCAGGCCAGTATCTGTCTTAATCAACTTTCATTCAAGATCTCAGCAATGTTTGAACCAAACCGGCCATGCAGTTAAAGAAGCAGAGTACTTCAAAGAGTGAAATGTCAATTGATGACGTGAGATCAGATTAGGCCAATTTTGGTCTAAAATTCTCCCTTTACAGCTATACTCAAATATAGTGCACATTGAATGTCACGTGAGTACACATTTATTGACTTGTGACTTGTCAATTGATGACGTCATTATCACTTGAGGTCAATGTTCGTCTGAGGCTTTTCTCTTATAAGATACCTGCAAGGTTTGGATTTAGTCGGACAAGTACTTCACGAGATATTGTGCTTTGAAGAGAGCACCTCTAATGTCACGTGACTTGTCACATTAATGACATCATCATCACTTCAGGTCAATGTTCGACTAAATCCCTCAATATCAAGATATCTGCAGAGTTTAAACCCAATCAGACATGTTCATCACGGGATGAAGTGCTTTGAAGAGTGCAAATTTAATGTCACCTGACTCGTCACATAATGCTTCATCACATGAGGTCAATTTTAGTCCATAAAACATCCTTTAAATTGGACACGTCCCTCAGGAGATAAATGACTTTGAAGTTTGATTCTTTGAAGTCATGACACCTGACACCATACGACGTCATTATGACAATATTGTGTTTTTATCCTCTCGAGCAGGGGGACTCAAAGAGTACACGTGTACCCTCATACATAGTCAGATCAAGAAAATTGCCTGTGGAACAAAAAGCATGCTTAAAATCTACAGGTAATATAAAAACATTCAAAATCAATAAAACATTAGAAGTTGACATAATCATTACGTCATGCAATTTGCGTATTTTTGTATTAGGGTTTTTGTTGGGTGTAGCTTTGATGACAATTGAAAATCGCAAAGTTACAATAATGATAGCTTGAACACGTGTACAAGGTCAATAGGCTAAAATCCCAGTCAAGAGAAACTGCACCTGAATATTCAAGTCACGTGATTTGCATTTAAACTGGGAAATTTTTGTAAAATATGAATTTGATGTTATAACTCTTTGTCATATTTCAAATAAAATGACGATTTCTCTTTCCTTCTCATAGTCATATTCAGCAAAAGCTAAGAACAATACCCACTAAAATAAAAACTGAACTAAAATCTAAAAACTAAAACTTAACAAAGGTTTCAAATTAGTGGCTTTAAAACGTGTAAAATACAACGGGCTGAAAACACCTATTCAGAGAAGCTGCTCCTTTATGACGATGTCAAGTGATTTGTGTTCAAACTGACAGATTTTTAAAGCTCTTGTGTATATTTCCATTCGAACGGAAGGGGAAATTTAGCTTGGTTTTGTCTTTCGTTCTAGTAGTAATTCTCAGCCGACGTTGAAGACTCCTCACTTAAAAACTCGATAACAGTGCGTAGTAGAAGAACTTGTACAAAACCTATGGAGAAAACTGCAGCTTTTATCACGTCACATGACCCCCGATGATGTCATGTTGACGATTTTTCTTTGGGAGCCTCTCCCATAAGGACTTCAAGTGTACATTGAAAGAAATCCTTCAGATTAACGAAAGGGACTAGAAAGTTGTACTGTGTGATATACACTTCGAACCAACTCTGATATTCATCGGCAAACGACGCCATGTGGGATCTGCAGGTAAAGGGTATGGTGTTGTCATTGACTTCATCACCCGTCCTGTTTGTGGTTCAGGACTTAATAGGTCCCCACACAGATCAGGTGTCATGCCCCTTTTTAATCAACAAAGAAGTAGAATCCAGGCCAAATTAATAACATTTGACTTTTCAATAATGGCCGTTATGAAAAAAGCGATGGTTGATGACGTCATCAATAAATGAGCTCAATATTTGTCTAAAGCACTTCCTCTCCAAGATGTAAGCCGGGTTTCAACCCAGCACTAAAACCGACAGACTAATTCTGTTGAAAAAAACTTTATGGCTTTTCACGTTGTTTGACCTACACGAGATGAAAACAAGACAACTTTTTTATCCTGGCACTTGCTGAAAACAGATTTTATTTAAACATTGAAGTATTCAAAATTTAATAATAAATCACTTGATGATGTCATCATGACGTAAATATATCAGAATTATTTTCGTTTTACAGTAAGTGCTTGCTGTAAGTTTGACAACAATCAATTGATTTCTAAGGTATGAAAATAGTGCCTCAAAACGTGTACGAAGTCAATGGGCTGAAATAGATATTGCAAAATCAGTAATAAATCACTGGATTCGGACATATCTTTGCATGAGGGTCTTTGTTGGTTGTAACTTTGGTTACAATTGAAGATCGCCAAATTACCAAAATAGTGTCATGAAAATGTTTACAAAGTCAATGGACTGAAATAAGTATAACAAAATCACTAATAAATCGCTTCATGACGTCATCACAATGTAATTGTTCTATGCACATCTTTGGATAAGGGTATTTCATTGATGTAAGTTTGATGAAAATCCAAAGTTACTAAGGGACGAAAAAAAGAACAAAAAGGAAAAAGGAACGTGGTTTTGAAAAACCACGGGGCTGTATCGGAAGTCTCTTTTTGGTGATGACGTCCTCATAAAGTTATAAATTTAGGACATTTCTTTCATGGGGGTCTTTGTTGTGTGTAACTTTGATGCTGATCAAACCTCTGAAAATTGCACAAATGGTGACTTGAAAATGTGTACAGTCAATAGGCTGAAATAAATATTGAAAAATCAGTAGTAAATCACATGACGTCATTTATTTACAATAATTCTCGTATCAGGGTCATTTTTGGTTATCACTTTGCTACCCATGAAAAATCGCCAAGGTTTGAAAATGGTGTCTTGAAAACGTGTACATAGTCTATGGGCCATAAACTCGTTTGCCGAAACACTGCTCGTTTAAGTAAAGGTCGCGTGATTCGCGCTTAAACTGAACAATTTTTTATGAAGTATTTTTTAATTCGGAGTCTTAGCCATATTTCAAATCAAATAACACGGCAAGTACGGGGTAAAATACCCAATTTCCTTTTCGTTTTATAGCAATCCTGAACCGTAGTAAAGGACTACTCCTTCACTAGTGTCAAGTAGAAATGATTTGATTTTGAAAATTAATTATTTTTGGATATTTAATCTTTGCAATAGGTTTATACACGTTTTCTTCATCACGCCATTACCAATCTTGGTGAGTGAGTAATTCTCACTCTCTGCTCAAGATTACTTCTAGAATGAAACAAAATTATATATTTCATGCTATGTTATTCGATTTTGAACATACTCAAGAGTCAAAATGTCAAGCAATATTTCATAAAAATGCTTCGGTTAAGACGCAAATCATGTGACATAAACTTAAAGGAGCAGTTTCCTACATATGTGTTTATTGCCCATTGGCATTGTACATGTTTTCAAGCCACTACTTGGGTGTAACTTTGCGATGTTTGATCATCATCAAATGTTTTTCATCAGCCAGTCTTCGGCACTGTTGTCTATGTGACTGGCTATTTATATTTAGGTGTATACTCTTAGCCCAGCTGAAGCAGAGGGCCCACGAACAAAATCGTCACAGATCAAAATTATCTGTTCAACGACTCGAAATCTGAAACAGCTCTGTGGTTGTTGCTGTAACAACCACTGCCTGCAGTTTTCATTATTTTATTCAAAAAGTCGTTTTGCTTTCCAGCTGATGTTGTCGCTACGTCAAAGTCGTGGGTGTGTGCTAACCCAGAGAAGGTGTTCGTATATCGTCAAGACGCAACGTTAGCCTATGAGTTCCCCACTGTACCAATGTGGGATTTTGGTGAGGTTGGAGTGATGCTTGTGAGTGTAGCCGTCATGAAGGACGGTAACATCCTAGTGGGGGATATGCACAGGATGGTGTTGACCGAGCACAAACCCGATGACGGTAAACTCATACACACCATACCAGTGGAGATTGCACCTAACTGGTTGGCTGTGATGAGCAACGGTTGGATCGTGATCAGTGACGAGAAAAAGGGACAAGTTGCCATAGTGGATGTTTCTGATGGCAACGCTACCCAGGTTACCACAATCAAACCAATCATCGACGGTCAACCGGTGAAATACTGCAGAGGTGTGTCCAGTAACGGCGAGGACATTTTCGTAGCTGCGGTCAAAAGTTACCCCGGCACCGGTCACATTCACAATTACCATTATACAGGACGGTTTGTCAGCTGTGTTGCGCGGGATTTGGACTGGCCCATGGGAATTACACTCACAGCAGATAGGCAGCGGCTGGTAGCCGCTGACTGGTACTCCGTCAAGATATATCACCAATTGTATCGTAATACCACTTCATAGATGATGAATTTTGATATGCCCCAAGCGCGGGTAACATTCACCATCGAATGCATTTGCAATTTTGCCGTGGTGCAAACAAAGAAATATAGCCATGATCTGTCCCACATTTGATTGGCTATTTTCCCTCCCGCTCTTACAAGACACCACAGACCCCTTCATTGTAGGCTGGCTCCGCAAAAACTGCCCTTCGGCTCGTGTGTGACCAAACGATTTTACGGAATGCTCGCAGGAGGGGGCATTTCAATATGGATTAAGTTTTTTGTATTTTTGACCTCTGTCGAACATTCTTTTTTTTAGTTTTGTTTTGTTTTTGTTTTTTGGGGTTTTTTTGTATTTCTATAAGTTCTTGCAGCTGGATGTTAATGCAGAGTAATAAGTCTGCTGAACTGTAGTGGTGATGGTATGTGTGTGCGGGGTGGGAAAGAGGTTGAAACTAAACCTGACCTTTTCTGTGCTAATAATAGAACATTCCTTCTTTGCGCCGTGAATACAATGTCTGACCAATTTCCTTTTTTTTTTGGTCAACTTGAGGCAGGCGGTGGCTTGAAATGACTATCTTTATGGGGGTAGGTCATAATACCAAATGGCCATGTTTTTAGTATGGTGTTCTACAACCGCTAAATTTGCGTTGCGTCGTCCTGTCGTCCCGACCGCACGATGCGACGCCATGACGCGACGCTATGACGGCTTTATCGTGTCGTGGCGTTACCTCTTTTTTATTACTTTTATGTTGTGTTTAATTAACCCTCCGCTGCACAGGGCCGATTTTTTCTGTTAATGCTCAAAGGGAGTCATACGTGTATCATGTAAATTCACTGCGCAGAGCCTACTTTTTACGCTCATTGCATCAAGGTGATCTTTTTGAGATCACGTCCGTTATAACCACAACAAATTGACACCCCCAACACGATGAAACTACTCAAACAGCTGTCTACAGCTCAGAGACACATAAGAGAGACCGACCATAGATATAAGACAGGCCCCAGCTTTCCCAGGCTTGCCCAGGCACTTTCTTTGTCAATAATTCCTTATCAGCACGTGGCTAAGATATTTACGTACAATCCCCATGGGACTTCGCTGGAGGCGGGCTCTGGAAAAGTATTACGCAGCTCAGGGGAAGTCCCATTTTTAAAGGTGACTAAAGTCGGCTGTTCAACATCTACAGAGGTACAAATTAATAAGAGGTTTTTGCATTTGGCCGATTTTTTTTAATTACGTAATTAGGAAAAATTGGATCCCCAGTTTATCAAATCTGCTTTAATGCAATGCGTCGCGTTGTGCTGTCATGAACGTCGCGTTGTGCCGTCGACCTATTGTGTCGCGGCCTTCAGCCGTCCCGTCGTGTAGTCGTATTAAGCTCTCGCCGTTGACTCATTACTGGAGGAAATGGAGGCGCCTGTTGAGACGGGGGTGAGCTCAATACCAATAGATATGATTTTTCATGATCAAATCTTGTAGGCCCATTCCACCAAATCATTGCATTTCTGCGCACGAGCTCGTTAATATTTTGTGATCCCGCGGGGGTGTTACAATAAGACATGCCATAATCAGGAGGGATCATAGAAATATTTCTATAAATCCCGAGTTTTGGGACGAGTAGTCTCCAGTTCCGGCGTATTTCTTCCATAAAAGTCACCAATTGCGAGGCTACTTGGATAGAGGTGGGTGACAGAGCGCATAGTTTTACTACTATTTTCTGGGTACCGTAGCGTCGGGGAAAGGCGAATAAAAAAATCAAGTGTTCTTCTCACCATAATCTTGAATTTGGATTTGTTCAATTTATCGTTTTGTTTTTTAGTTTTACACAACGTAAGTTTGTTTACACGGAAAAAGCTACGGTCAGCAAATTGTTGTATTCCCTTCAAATTTATAAATCCGTTGCAAGTATCACTCGGAAGTTTTCCTGTTTCAAGTTTCAAAGTATTAAATGAACTATAAGAAATGCATTTCTTTCTGGGTGTTTATTTCTTTGACCTGAACGAATTGCATTCGCATAAAACTACTTTTTTTCTCTTCAGAGGAGTGGGGAAGTAAGAGCGTACACACACTGTCTTGGAAATACATTGTGATCATTTCAGGATTTAGAATTATACCAGTGTACCCCGTAAGGCAGGGTAGTTAAATCACGGATGTCTTATTTGATTTGTTACATTGAATCAATCGCACATATGATTAAAGGAAAATGTAGGAATTGTACGCAGGTTTTGTAATGAATGTTTAGTCTTAAGAGGGTCAGGTTTTGTCGGACCTTATCATCCGGGGGGGCTGGAAATCCCCCAACAAATTATGCAATTTCATGCTACATTTTTTTGCAACTCGACTTTAATTTACAAACGCTCAAATGGTGCACACGTTTTAAAGCAATCCAACGTTGCCAGACCCAGTGCGTTGAAGGGGTCTGTGGAAAACAAGCACATCATTCTGCCTGAATTGTCTCACAGAATTGGATACTGAATGAGAATTGCATGTCTGTTGCTTAAAAATGTAGTGTCCGGATGACCGTAATATGCATACACAAATGAAAAGGCCGACAGAGACTTGATACGGCGCAGTGTGCTGCAGCAATATTGGAAACAGAAGAATAAATATTGAAGGATCTTAAAGGGTCTTTTACACGTTTTGAAGGTATGTTTATTATGTAGAAAACGTACAGCATAACCAATAATTTACGTTAAAATGTACGAATATTGTTTGGTATCCTATCGTTCACCAAGATTTAAAAACTGATTTCTACAGGTAAAATTTTGTGATGGTTTTCTTTAGATAAATGAGGGGCCGTACACTTTGAAACATTGTTGTCTGTATTTTAATGTTAGGTTTTGAAATTGTAAATAAAAATTGAAACATTTTTGTTCACTAATTTAGGATGAAGTACAGAACTACAAAAAATACACCTCAATGAAGCATTCGATAAGTGATTATTAATGTACTGCAAGTATGATGTAACATTAAATTTCGTCCTGAGATGATATTACAATTTTGCTATTTATATACATATGAATTAGCTTATAAATCATTGTATCACAAAAACACCAAATTGAGTTGACAATTGATATAAAGGAGATAAACGGCATACAAGAACTGTATTGCATAAAAAGACGTAAGTGGGTGAAACCATTTCATAAATATGATTATTCGATAACTTAACCTCGTAAGTGCACAAACGAAACAATGCCTTTTGTGCATGCTAAATCTTTGTCCTTCTCCATGTACATATATTTTCTTCTGCTGCTGAATAAAATCACAGGAGATAGAAATGACTTTCAAATGGTGTCTATCTTTTTTGCTTTCTGACATTGCCACAGGAACAGTTGGGGCCACGCAATTTCATTGCCACCAGCACAATCATCAATATACAATGCCCTGGATCAGTGCCCCAACCCCCTTACCACAATGATCCAGTGGCATGAATTGAAGAAGTGTGATGTATATGTCCTTGGCGTTTTCAACCATGGTGATGGGCCATTTGACGATCCTCCTCTTGGTGGTGCCGATAGACAAAAATTGATACTCTAACTCTTCAGTAAGCTACCGAGATCAAATATGCACACTGGTCATTGTCACTTTTTGAATAACGGGTTTGTTTTTGTTGAATAAGACTGATAATTCGGGCAGTCCTCAAGCTGCAAATGTCTTTTAAGAGTGCCAAGTCCCTTTAGCCTCTCGGTGATCGCTGCAGAGTACGGCCTGTTCAAAGACCAAATTACCAGGCTCCCCTTATGACCTCTCGCAGTAAGTGTATCTCTTTGTTGACGGACAGGGGCCGACAAGTTACGGCTGTTTGGGTTGTTACTGGTATTATTGTACTTTCATAGCACCAAATGAAATGTAGACAGAGAGGGGACCTTATTGGTGTATTAACAACAACAGTAGTAGGGAACGGGGGATTCTAGCTCAGCCCCCTCCTCTCCACTCTTCCCAGATAAGAAGGGACTTCCCCAATCAAAAAAGGGATTTCCCCAAAACTCACGTGACATTCGGTCTAAACAGGGATTTCCCCAAAATTCACGTGATTTACGGTCTAAAAAGGGATTTCCCCGATCGAGGGACTTTTTGCCCCGCGACGAGATTTCACCTTCAATAAAACTGAGATAATTTATAAAACTTATACATAAAACAGACATGAACAAAGAAACTAAATCACAACATTGTCCTAAATTATCAGATTTCAGGCGCTTGAAAAAATCATTTTTATCCGACTTTGTCAAACAATATGATATAAACTTGCCTCCACCTCGTAAAAAAGTCACGCAAAACCTGAGCTCGTGTGAGCAATTTAAGCAAGCCAATTGCAATTTAGCGATCCTACATGCCCATCATATTGTCAACTATTACAAACAGCACAAGACAACGACAACGAATTTTCGGTCACGGGAACAAAAGGCAAGATACTGCGAACAGACCTAATGACCGCTATTAAATCACACATTAAACCGCAAGTGATCGAAGAGGTAAAGAATCAGGCGCTTTAGAGGCAACTAAAGATATTCGGAACTGACGCCTACTTTCTTTGCCGACGACTGGATTCAGATTTTTATTTTATCAAAAAGTTTATCCAAGACAAAGCATCAGCCGACGTTAAAGATATCGGTTCATACAAGCTACAAACGGCAATCAAGGTCAAATTCAAATTGGAAAAACCAGGAGTCGAAACTAAACCAGGCGTTTTCACATTTTATTAGCAAAAACAACGAGGTATTTTCTAAAAAAAAATACAAAAACGCATTAAACCAACAAATGGCCAAACATTTAGAAGACGTGGAGGCACACGAACAGAGGGGATTGGGCTGGGTGCTTTACAAAGTTGTCGCATTTTACATCAACAGGGTAAAATATAATCCGGTAGGAGCGACTTACATTTCGTTGCCTAAAGAACTAGCAGACAAGAATTATAATTAAATCCAGACAATGTTAAAAATCAACTAGAAATCAATCCGGATTATAAAATATACAACGAACGTGTCTCAACTTACACTATCGACGACGGCTTGAATTTCACAAACGTGGACTTCCAACACCCGTGTCGCAGATTCCACGCGTCGAAACACAAAACAACCTTGCCATAAACATATTTGGTTACACGGAGAAAAAAAGGCACTTACATGCTTTATAAAAACAAAAGCATCGGCAAGCCCATCAATTCCCTTTACTTTACTCGAGGTGAGACGAGTCATTCTTGCTGGATCAAGAACTTTTCTCGATTAATGTGTGATGCAACTAAACACAAAGGTAAAATACACTGGTTAACTGTCTGTCGCACTTTCAAACTAAAGAGAGACGCGGCAAACACCAAGAAGATTGTCAAGGAATGGATACGACGCCCTGTAAAGTCGAATTAACCGCAAAAGGCCAAAATACTCTCAAGTCTGAAAACTATAAAAACAAGCTGGACGATCCATTTGTCATTTACGCAAATTTCGATCTATTTTGGAGCGTTTCCCACCAAAAGAATTAAACACGGTTAAAACAGAAATTCACAAGCCCTGCGGCTATTCTTGCGCGGTAGTTAGATGCGACGGCGTGTGTACCAGTCGCAAAACGTATAGAGGCCAAGATGCGGCCGTTAGATTTGTGCAATGTCTAACCAGAGAATTTGCTAAAATCAACGAAACATTTGCCGATCCAAAGCCCTTTACCTGGTCGCGCGAGTTACAGAAAATCCACGGCAAAAGCAACGATTGTTGGATTTGCGAGAGGCAATTTACAATACCAAAAAATCTCAATGTAGATGCCAAATCCCGGACGAGCCAAAAACTGGAAGCGAAAAGGCCGCTTTTACTTCCTTAAATGATTGTGGTTTAAAAGACTACATTTGTATGAGTTGCGAAAAGCCATTAGTCAAGTTTCGAAAAGTTTGCGATTGCTGTCACATAACCGGGTAAATATTGGGAAGTCCTGCACACGCTCACGGCAATCTCAAGTTACGAGTAGGACCGAATCATACGCCCGTTCCCGTAGTGCTGCACAACTTGGAGAAATATGATGCGCATTTAAGTATGCAGGGGGCTCAGGCATTTGGCGGCAGTAAAAGACACTGAAAATTACATTTCGTTTAGCTTTGACTAACTCAGGCTCTTAGACTCTTTCCATTTTGTGGCCGCTTCACTCGATCAATTGGTTTAAAAATTGTTCCCACGAAGATTTCAACCTGCTTGGCGAAAGGTTCCCAAATAACACGCACCTGCTTTTAAAAAAGGGAATTTACCCTTACGAGAACATAGACTCTTTCGATCGATTTGAAGAAACCAGATTGCCAAGTCGAGAAGCCTTTTATAGCAGCAGTCCGTTAAAAAAGAGGAATACACAAGGACCCAAAATGTATGGCAAGCGTTTGACTATCAAAATCTCGGAGACTATCACAATCTGTACGTAGAAACTGACACTGAGTTACGAAAATTAGCAAAGTCCGATTTTGAAAAAGACTTTTTCAAATTGATGAATAATTCAGTCTTTGGCAAGATTATGGAGAATATTAGATATCGAATCAACGGGCATTTACTGAGAGATTTTCAAGAAGCCGATGAATACAAGAAATAAATTTTTAAACCAGATTATAAGACCACTACGCCGTTTAAAGAGTATGACCTATCAGTTGTCGAAATGCCGAAATCGCATAAAACAAAATTGAATAAGCCCGTTTACTGTGGCGTAAGCGTGTTAGATTTGTCCAAAACGTACTATTTCTACTACACCGAGTTGAAAGCAGATTTTGGCTCAAACGTCTGTCTTTTGTTAACCGATACAGAAAGCATATTAGTCGAGATTCAAACGGACGATTTAACCAATTACTTACGTAAAAAGCGCAAGTTATTTGTTTCATCGGCAAAATGAAGGATGAATTTAGCGGTCAAGTGATATCGGAAGCCATTTGCATACGCCCAAAAATGTATTCCATTTTAATAGCGCCAAAATTTGAAAAAGCAAAAGGGAGTTACAAATTTAGTAACTCAAAAACAGTTAGGTTTACATTACCAAACGTGATTATAACTTTATCTTACGGGCATTATTTAACTATTCAAGAAGGCGGCAATTTGGTGTCTTCCGGTTTTACCTTAAGTTCTTCTCTGACAAAACTCCGCTTTGCCCCGTCCAACAAAGAATATAAAGTTTTGGCTCCGGCAGCAAGGGCGTCACTTGTTTACCCGTCAATTCAGCATAAGCGCGCAAAGCCTCGTCCACGCTGACAAATGTATGCTGACTAGCGCACCCTTGCCTCATGCACTCGTTTAAAAAGTCTAACATGTGCACGCGATTTTGTTCCCAAGTTTGTATGGTTGCGCAAGGTCGTGTCGTTTATGTTCCTCGTCTACTCTATTTTTAGATAAGCTGCTAACAAAGAAATTTGAGCACGTGAATGCCAATGCGTTGACTATGGCTCCTCCTACCATCATTAAAGCGCTCGCCATATTTAAAATACGTATTTTAAACATTGATCAAGATGTTAAAGAAAAGTTGACTGAAATTCAAATAGATCAGAATATCGAGGGCAAGCTTTGCTACATGCGTGCCGACGTGGATCACCAAGGAGACATGCTTTTAGAGATCCAAAACGTGCCGGCAGAAATGGAATCTGAAACGTTTCTCAAGAGCTATCTTCTGGCCAAATACGAAGACATGTTTTTTTGCAGTTGGTGTGTCTTTAATCGCGTTTTCTTTCTTGTTTAAGGTTTGGAAGTAAGTTGGTGTAAGATTTTAACGTAATTTTGTTTCATACATGCTCTAAGATATAAAACTGTCTATTATAAAATCGTATATTATAAGAAAATGTCACAGCAATACTCAAAAAAATTGAATCCAAGCCGCAGGCTAAAAGTTCCACGAGCAATTAAAGGCAAAAAGCGCAAGGTCACCATTACACATAATCCAAGCACAATCGCAGCGCGTCATACGCTAAACGTCAAGTTTCCGTATGGGGCGTGGACGACGTTGTAGTGCCCGGTACTACGAAACTTGCTTTCACATTGGACTTGGACGGGGCATTGGACGATAATCGAACTGTATATAACAACGTGGCGCGTAACCTAATGCACAAGGCAACAAGATCGTGAGCTACCAAGACGCAGACGTATTTCACAACTTCAAAGACAATTGGCTACCCCTGACACAGACTAAAAACAAGTGAAAACGTGGCAAAGTTGCGTTTGGGAGCAGTCGACGGTTGCAAAGGGGCAAACGACGGTAAAGACAAAGCAATCGCCAATGCTTTTAAGAACAGGTACGCAATTCTGTTAGACGTGCCTCTATTGACGGATACGTTGTGGAACATCAACATCAATCAGTCGATTAAAAGTTTGAAAGGCGTTTGATTTTGTTCAAAGGCCCGGACGTTAAAAATCCCCGACGATTTTAAAATCCACACGTTACGGAAAAAAATTTCACGGTCGAAGGTAAACTGGATCAATGTATTCGCAGGGATTGCTTGAAAATCAACATTGGAACGAAATTACCATGTTTGGGGGGATTCAGATACAGAATCGAGTAGAGATGTTGTGAAAGCGCTAAATTTGGCGGGCGTTGACATGGCCAGTTACCTGAAGGATAAATACGGCATTTCAATACAAGGGTCTTCAGGGGAAGATTATGCTTCAGAAAGCGCAAACAGAGGTTTTCTCTGGTACAATGACCTGGCCGTATTGCAGTGCACTTTTCAAAATGCCATACCGTGTGGAACTTTAAAATAAAAAGGTGTGGTGCAGGAAGGCGTATAGAGTTGTGCTTCACTATTCAGGAAGTAACTTCAGCCATGTTGCTGATCACTCTGCGGGCGAGATTGTGTCATTGAAGTCTCCAACGTACAATCCTTTCACAACTGTGAATGAATGCGAAAGAGATGGTGAAATTATCGCGAGGAGTGATTGCGCCGATCCACTGATCGAGCTGTAGAGCGCCCAACAACACTAGTGCATGACAACGTGTACTGTTTATGTACACGAAAGTGTACCCAACCACCCGACACAGCACATAACCTTTGTATTGTAGCGGAAGGGTTTCAGCAACAAATAAGTTTCAGTATTAAGCACGTACACATTTGACTATTGAACTCGTTGGTATAATGGTATTTATATCACGAGAGGGCGCTCCGTTGTTCTAAATTGAGTACCTGGTATCTGTATGTATGTACTAAAAATAGACCTTGTATCTGGGAAAACGGTGTGTGACCTCGAGTCAGGGAGAACAATAGAATTGGGGTCTTCCGTTGGAACGTGCGTAAAAAGTTGTCGTTTTGGGGAGTTGGGTTGTTGTTACATGTTGCAAAGACTGGAAAACGACATGGCGCCCTGAGTGTCACGAGGGAAGACTCACCACTATATGTTTGCCAGGGGATAATTCTTGAATCAGGGGGGATACTCATCACTTTCACATCATTTATTACCTGTACCTGCTGTGACTGACTGGAAGTCTACTCAAATTTTGGGAGAGCTGGAATAAATGACAGAATCATCAAAATCAGACAGCCGTGTCTCAGGGCATCTGTTCGTCTGTCAAGAGACAATTGATACCCCGGATCTACGCGGAGCCCCCTCAACATACTACAGTTTTTGGTAACACGGATGGGGTGGTGTTGATGCAGGTTGGACGCTGGTGCTGTTGATTTTGACGGGTGATTTTCCAATTGCGGGCCGGGAGACTTCAAGCTGTGCGGTAGTGTGCTACGCCGAGGTACTGCGGCGGTGTACGGGGTTGCCAACCAACAGCCAGGCGGCGTGCGTTGGCCGGGCCGACGCGGGTGTGCTGAGCCAGGCGGAGGTTTGTGAGCTGGACCGGCGTAGAGCGTGCTGTACCTGTCAGCGTGCGGGGCCAAGGACGCGGAGCGGTCCGGTGTGTGGCAACGGAGGACGGAGTTCGTCGAGGATTTCTACCGCCAGGAAGCTGTCCATCTCCAAGACCAAGTGGACTGGACTGGACTTAAGTAGTAGTAAATTGCTTGAAGTTTGGTTCATGTAGCGGGTTGTTGCCCAATTGCTGTACATATACGTGGGATTCCAGTCAGTTGCAGGTAAAACTTGTTGACCTATTAATTGCAGTTGTAATTGTGATTTGGTTTTGTAATTTTGTAAAGTTACTGAGTAACGTTAGTGTACTTGTTGTATGGTGGTGTAATGGCGACCTCGGAGTCTGCTCTGGTCGAGCAGTTAGTTAAAGGGCTAACGGATGCTTTGAAGCAGAGCCGACCCACTGTACAGAGGCCAGTTAAGTTGTCATGTTTTTCCGGTAGGCCAGTAAAACCAGGGGATCCGACAGTCAAAGAATGGCTCGAGGAAGTTGAAATATATTGTCAACAGTGCAAGATACCTGGTTCGGAAAAAGCGCAAATTGTGTTGAACCATCTGAAGAGTACGGCGCGGGATGAGATCAAATGCCATGGAGAGGCAGGGTTAAATTTTGAGTCTCTCAAGAAACTTCTTCATAAGCACTTTGGGGGCTGGGAAACGGTTCAGTCATTGCATAAGGCATTGTATGAGCGTGTACAATTAGAAGATAAAACACTTATGGATTTTTCCAGGGTTCTGATCAGAATGTATGATTGGATACTGGAAGTGGCCTCTGACAGTGAGAAGGTTTCGCTGCAAGGTCTCCGCGACAAAGTTCTAATAGGACAGTTTGTGGCGGGGGCTAAGAGTCAGGGTGTCAGACTTGAGTTAAGGAGATTAGAGTTGTCCAAGTCTCAACAAACATTTCCTGAATTGCGTGATGCTGCGCTGGAGATTTTTCGTGACCTTGAGAGAGCTCCAAAGGCAAAGCGTGCTCAGACAAGGCAAGTCGTCGGAGATTGCGATGAGGAAACACATGATCAGAGATCTGATGTGTTTGTTAATAGTGCAATGGGGAGCAAGGATCCCAAGCATAGTACAGAGTTGCAACAGATGTTGCAACAGCAGCATCAGATGTGCCTGCAGGAACAGCAGGCCCAGTTGCAGAAGCAACAGGATCAAGTACTTGATCTTATGAAGCATTTGCTTCGTAGTCAGGAGTCTAAGGTTGTAGACAAGGGTGAAGTTGTGAAACCTTTTGGGAGGAAACAACTTGTTTGTTTCTCGTGCAAGCAACCAGGCCATTTTAAGAGTAGTTGTCCGAACCGAGACAGGAGTGCAAGCACTAGTAATAGTGGCACGCCAAGCCCTAAGGCTACAAACCCGGTTACTGTTCAGTCAGGGGGTGTGCAGCCACAAAGTAGGGGAGAGTTAAACTGACTCCCCTCACCACTGTGGGCCAAGTGGTTGAGGGATTTGAGAAAGAGGCCCCGCCCAAACTTCAGACTGATAAGGGAATGGGTTCCAATGTTAGGTCAGTAGATGAAGTCCTTGATAAACTGGTACGCACCAGTCCAAGGGCGCAGGTAGAATTGGCAGGTGTCCCAGTTAGCGTTGTTCTTGACACTGGGGCGGAAACCTCCCTTATAAGTGCAGCATTTTATAGGAGTAAATTGGCCGCACATGTGACCGGAGTGGAGCCCGTGGGTACCTATTTACGCGTGTTTGGCGTAGGACCTTGTGAGGTACCAGTTGAAGGATATGTCCAGATTCCCCTGAGGGTTTTCAACCAGACGGTTGAGGCACATTTCCTTGTTGTAAAAGAGAGCCCCGAGGTTGGTTTGGGGAGTGGGCGTGGCCCCGTTCTTTTGGGTTGCAATGTTTTGCACCAGTTAAGAAACATGGTGGTAGATCCCTCACACCGAGATGCAGAAGCATGGAATGTGACATTACAGTGGTATAATCTGACTAAAAGGGAGCTGGGTAGGGTTTCGGTAGAGCAAAAGAAGCCTGTAGTTGTCCGTACGGGGCGTTGCACGACATTTATTCCCCCAAGGGAAGTGCGTTCCGTAAAGTGTAATGTGCGTGTACCTTCAAATGTGTGGGAAGGGAAGACTGTGGTGCTAGAGGGAATTCGGGATAGAATTTCGGGAGGGGGAACGGCATCAGCTCAGTTGGATCCAGGGTTAAGCAGTGGCTTAAGGGTCTATGATGCATGTGAAGTTGTGCGTGGGAACAAGGTAAATGTTCTTGTAGCTAATATGGGTGCACAAATGTTAGCTATTCCCCCACATTCTCAGGTGGCATTCCTCAGTGAGGTGTCCCCAGCCGTTCAGGTTGATTGTGATTTGGAGGGTAGTCAAGTGAACGTTTCTGTCAATAGGATAATGACCCTGTCAGGTGATAGTTATTACGACACGGGTCCGGAGGAGCAGAGTCCTCCAGAGTCAGATTCAGTATTGGGGAGCGATAAACCACAGAAGTCTGAGATACATGTATATAAGGATGGAAGTTATTATCAGTTACCACCAGGAGTGGACTTAGGTTCGTGTGATTTGAGTAGTGAAGAGCTAGATCGTGTTGTACATTTGATTCAGAAACACGATGCTGTATTTTCTAAGGATTCACTTGACTTGGGTACATGTGACAAAGTTCCACACAAGATACACACTGTTGATGAGGTGCCAGTGAGTCAACCGTATCGTAGGATACCTCCACAGTATATTGGAGAGGTTAAGGAGTTGCTTCAGAGGTTTTTGGAGCAGGGTATCATCCAGAGGAGTGGCAGTCCATATGCGAGTCCCATTGTTCTCGTTAAGAAACGGGATGGTGCTGTTCGCATATGTGTTGATTATCGGAAGCTAAACGCGAAGACGGTACGCGACGCGTTCCCGCTGCCGCGTATCGATGAATCGTTGGAGGCTCTGCGTGGTGCGCGCTACTTTTCATCTCTCGATCTTGCGCACGGGTATCATCAGGTTGTAATGGATACGGAGTCCATTCCAAAGACTGCTTTTCGTGTTCCTTTTGGGTTATTCGAGTACACCCGGATGCCTTTCGGGCTTGTAAATGCACCGGGCACTTTTCAACGCACAATAGAAATGTGTTTAGGTGATATGAACCTCACCGAGCTTCTTATATATCTGGACGATATCCTTGTATTTTCTGGCGATGTAGAGGAACACATTAGTAGGCTAGGTAAAGTGTTCACCAGAATTGCCAACTTTGGATTGAAGGTAAAAGGGGGGAAGTGTCATTTCTTCCAGTCACAAGTAACTTACTTAGGACATGTTGTGAGTTCTGAAGGCATTTCTGTCGATGCCGACAAGGTCCAAAGGGTCAAAGACTGGCCGGTTCCCACAAGATCTGGGGAGCTGAGGTCGTTCTTAGGATTGGCAGGATATTATAGGAGGTTTATTGCCGGGTTTTCTAAGATCGCAGCACCTCTCCGTGAGTTATTGCCCTCATTGGTCAAGGGAAAGCCAGTTGTGAATCAAAAGAAGTTTGTGTGGACAGCGGAGGCCGATGAGGCATTCTGTAGGTTGAAACAGGTGCTCACGGAGGCTCCGGTGCTTAAGTATCCAGATTTCACTAAGCCGTTTGTGCTGGAGGTCGATGCCTCATTGAAAGGCTTAGGGGCATGCCTCGCCCAAGAAGATGAGCAAGGGAGGCGACATCCAGTTGCTTACGCTAGCAGGGGGCTTAGGGGTGCTGAGCGTAATTATCCAGACTATAGTTCGTTTAAACTAGAGTTGTTAGCGTTAAAGTAGGCGATTGTCGATAAATTTCGTGATTACCTTGTGGGGGCGAGATTTACAGTGTTGACAGATCATAACCCTCTTGCACATCTAAAAACTGCAAAGTTAGGGGCGTGTGAGATGAGATGGGTTGCTCAACTTGCTGCATTTAACTTTGGCGTTCAGTTCAGGTCAGGGGTTAGTAATAAGTGTGCAGATGCTCTTAGCCGGTATCCTGGCCATTGTTATTGTTCAGCCAGTGAGGTTGAACAGGTGTTCCAGTCAATGGTACACTCCACTTCAGTTCCACTTCGGGTAGATGTCTCACGGGCTGCCGTTCGTGAGTCAAATGTGCAGGATCACTCTCCAAGCGGAAACCCGCCGAGTGTGTTTCCATCATGGACTTCAGACCAGTTGTCGGCCTTGCAAAAGGACGATCCGGAGTTAGGAATTGTTTGGAGGCGTTGGGAGGCAGGTTGGCGTCCAGGGGAGCCAGTGGCGGATTTGGGTTCTGAGTCACCCGAGTTGAAAGCGTGGGTGTGGCAGTGGCCGCGTGTTGTTGAACGTGACGGGGTTCTCTGCCGTCAGGTCAACGATCCATTGCATGGAGAGTTGTTTCAGATTTTACTGCCGAAATGTCTCATCCCTCGGGTGATGCAGGGTTGTCATGATGGATGGGGACATCAGGGTGTTACCAGGACTTGCTCACTCTTAAGGAGGCGAGTCTATTGGCCCAACATGGCTACCATGGTACGCCGTTATATTAGTCAGTGTAGGCAGTGTATAACCGCAAAGGCCATGGAACCTAAACCCAGGACGCCTATGCGTCACCTAATTGCGTTTAGACCGCTCCAGGTTGTGGCGATTGACTTTGTGAAGCTTGACAAGGGAAAGGTTGGTTATGAAGATGTTCTTGTCATTACAGATGTTTATACCAGATTTGTGCAGGCGGTACCTTGCAAAGATCAACTTGCTGTTACGGTAGCCAAAGCTCTTATACAGCATTGGTTCACTCGTTTCGGGATCCCTAGTAGAATACATAGCGATCAGGGAAGGAATTTCGAAGGGGAAGTAATCCGGGAACTTTGTGCTTTGTATGGGATAACTAAATCTAGAACAACACCCTATCACCCTGAAGGAAATTCACAGGCAGAACAGTTCAATAGAACATTGTTCGGATTAATCAAGTCCCTTAGTGAGCGGGATAGACGCAAGTGGCATGAGTTCTTGGCTCATTTAGTGTTTGTATATAATGCCACGCCACATTGTGTGACTGGGGAGGCACCGTATACTCTCATGTTTGGGAGAGAACCAACTATTCCTTTAGATCAGCTTCTTGGGAAAACTGACAGTGATTGGGGCCAAGACTTTGTAAAAGAGCAGTCACAGTTAATTGATAGAGCTAACGAACTAGTCAGTGATCGAGTAGCTAAGGTTTGTAACCGTAACAAGGCTGCTTACGATGTGAAAGCTACTACAAAACCTATTGGAACTGGTACACAAGTGTTGTTGAAGAAATGTGCATTTCGGGGGCGACACAAATTGGCAAATGCATATGAGAGCACACCCTATGTAGTTGTTGGAGTTAATGACCATGGTGATGTGTATCACATCCGACCATTACTGGGAGGGGAACAAAAGAGTGTTCACAGAAGGTTGTTACTGGTTTGTCCGCCAGAATTTGGGGAGTCAAGCAGTAGTAGTGAAACTGAGTCAGATGACTCTGATTGGGGTTTTATTGAAACCAGTGGTAATGCTGCAGAGCAGACTCCGAGTTCGGGTGCGAAGCTGGTTGACCAACAGAAAGTAGGGGAGCCAGCCACGGGGTCTAATAGGGATGTAAAGCCTCTTTGGAGATCCAAGCGGAGTACCCGTGGGAAGCATAAGAACCCATTTCATTTGCCAAGGTCAGCGGTGCGCTGAGTATTTAATACCAAGGGTTGGTTGGTAGTGCCCTGTGTATGGCTGAAGGTTGGTTTAAAGGCCGACTGTTGGGAAGGACTGGGGTATCCAGCTTCCTTGCGGGCGCCCCAACTGGATAGCAGCGCAGTTTCTACAGCCACCGTAGTCAGGTTTGTGGTTAATCATTGGGTGTAATCAAGCGGGCAATGTGTGTTGGTGAGTCCCACTACCAATTGAAGTAGTTCACATGTTTGTATTGTTCGGACAATAGCGTGGATATTTTGATATTGAGTTGTCGAGAGGTACTTATTTGATAAAGTGTCTTGGGGAGGGTGGTCTCACAATTGGCCGTGTGCTAAGAGACCCTCAGCGATATTTGAATCAACTTAGGGAGGCTTCACCTAAGGTGCTTATTCTTGATCTGGGAACCAATGATCTGTGTTCTAGGGAGAATAGTCCGGAGGCGGTACATGTCTCTATGTGTAAATTAGTTAAAGAGTTTTCAAATTGGGGTATTACGCCAGAGGTTGTTGTATTCTTACCCGTTTTACCACGAACAAGTGGCATGAGAAGTTACCAAGTTTCATTAGAAGAATTCAATGAAAGAGTACAATGTTTCAATGAGTTGCTAGAGTGTTCAACATTCACAGAGGATAGATGGTGGCTGTGGCGACACAGGTCCCTGAGAAATCCTAGCTTTATCCTTGACGGGGTACACTTAAACCAGTTGGGTATGATGCATTACGAGAAGACACTCAGCCGGCTTGTTAAGTTTTTTGAATTTCGAGTTTTGTAAATTGACCAAAAAAACCCCTCTGGGTCTACTTTCCAACTTGATGTATGTCAGTATTCTGCTTTGCTAAGAGTAGCGAGAGTTATCATTGTACAAATGGACACATTGTGTTACATGGTCTGTTCTGCTGTTTATTTAACTGAAATTGTTAAAAAATCATAATTTGTATTGATTAGTAATCCCTGCGATCTTCAGGCGCAGATCGTTAATTTAGGGGAGGATGTAGCGGAAGGGTTTCAGCAACAAATAAGTTTCAGTATTAAGCACGTACACATTTGACTATTGAACTCGTTGGTATAATGGTATTTATATCACGAGAGGGCGCTCCGTTGTTCTAAATTGAGTACCTGGTATCTGTATGTATGTACTAAAAATAGACCTTGTATCTGGGAAAACGGTGTGTGACCTCGGGTCAGGGAGAACAATAGAATTGGGGTCTTCCGTTGGAACGTACGTAAAAAGTTGTCGTTTTGGGGAGTTGGGTTGTTGTTACATGTTGCGAAGACTGGAAAACGACATGGCGCCCTGAGTGTCACGAGGGAAGACTCACCACTATATGTTTGCCAGGGGATAATTCTTGAATCAGGGGGGATACTCATCACTTTCACATCATTTATTACCTGTACCTGCTGTGACTGACTGGAAGTCTACTCAAATTTTGGGAGAGCTGGAATAAATGCCAGAATCATCAAAATCAGACAGCCGTGTCTCAGGGCATCTGTTCGTCTGTCAAGAGACAATTGATACCCCGGCTCTACGCGGAGCCCCCTCAACATACTACAGTATTATCAGCGATATCGACGTGAATTGTACATCATCCTGCATAAACGCCGCCTATATATTGAAATATTCTGGGTATTAATTGTGTCTAGACGAATTATACGATGTACAGGCTGTGCAAGGGGTCGGGGAATCCCCGTGTCATTATATAGGAGAGGGCACATACTGCGCATGCGCCTTCCGGGCTGGCGAGAAATAGACTGGCTTAGGTCATGTACGTCGTCTCTGGATGGAACGTAGGGAAACGTAGCAGGTAATGGAACCGGGGGATCGTGCTGGTTCTATGTTAATGAGGAAACAAAGCCTGCTCAATGCACAAATTAAGCAGGACCTGATACAATATTTGGCCTCTTCCCCTTCGTTACCAAAAATAACTTGACCATAAGGTTTTTTAAGGCTCTAAAAGTTAAGGCAGCAACTACTTATTTAAAATAAATAGCCGTAAAATAGATATTTTTATTGTCACTTCCTTCGAGCATATAAACAAAACATTAAATAAGGTTTCCTGGAATTATAATAATGCATGTACATAAAATGAAATATACCACAGACACATACAGTCATACAACACGTAAATGCAGGAGCATAATATAAACATGCAAATTTACATCGTGTATACAAATGAGAGGTTACATCACAGTTTCAGTTCTCTTAAAAATGCCAAATTGGGGAAGTTTACTCATATAAAATATCTTATAAATAACTTGCTTAATTCATTGCAGTCATCTTTTAAATGTTGAGTTGAAGGCGTGTCTTTATCGATATTCATTGAAAAAAATAAATTACCACACTGTATGATACGTTGGGTAAGGGCAAAACTTGTTATATATGAAACAGAGACACACAAAAAAGTGATTCTAAGAAAAATTCATTTGATGGATTCTTTAAGGTAAGATACATCATCGGTAAATTCAGAAAAACTCACAAATGCTGAGTCCATTAATCCATTTTTCGTCCCAGATAATAATTAAAATATACCGTGCTGAATTTTAAATCTAAGGGAATGAGTGTACCGACACAATTACAAAGCTGTGGGAGTTTGTATACGAGGAAAAAGTGTAGACATGACGTCAAGGAGAATGGACGAGGAACTGTAGATTCGTGCTGAGAATGGGTGAGGCGAATTTACAGTTCCCAGTTTATTCTCTGACTATTCCCCGACTTAAACTATTTCCCATTGTTACACGAACATGGAGTTCCAAGTCTATGACGCTCTTGCTGTTATCCTACGCCAGAGTGCACACCTTTGTTCCATTCATTAACGTACATGCCCGTGTTTGGGCTAAGTGAGACATCCGACAGCATTTGTGCATTCAACAATGTTATTGCTGGATACATACTCGGTTCTCTTCCTCTTGCGCCTTGGAGTCATTATTACAAGTGGGTCATTGCAGCCACATTGAGGAATGCTATACCAATTTATTAAGTGTTTAAGTGTATTAAATACAGGTTTAAGTGTATTCTTAATTTATTGCATTTTTGATTAATTTAGTGTATTTTTAAATATGTGTATTGCGCATTAGAACATTTCTATGGTTTCCGCGCAATAGAAATGAATTATTATCATTATCATCATTCATGAGAGTATTCGTGCAGTGACAGTCAGTGCTAGATACGTACGCGAATTCTCTTCATCTTGCGCCTTGGATTCATGAGTATACGTGTGCCCTTTCAGCGAAGCCTTCCAGACTAAAACCACCACAGGACTCTATGAAATTGAGAAAAGCTATAAACTCGTGAAAATATGGTTAGCACTTTTAGAACCACTTTACAAACCACTCCACGTAATTTACAAATCTTCGGTTTGCTACAAATTTGTAAAAATAATCTACACTTTGAACAAAGTAGTGACGTCACAGAAATAATAACCACTTAAGGCTTTTCAGTTGTTCGGCACAGAGTGCCCTACAGAAGTCCAACAGCCATATTTCATTCTAATTCAATTCGAGTCAGTCATGTTTGGCTCACCCAATCCGATTCGATCGGAGTTCGACAGCTTTGGGTCTATCCAATCTAATGTCGTTGCTTCATGACTCAACCCGAAGCATTCCGAATCCAGTGAAGGAGTTGAATTTGATCCGAGTTCGAAAAAGACGGGCTAAGAAAAGTAAAAACTTACTGCCAATCTTGCGAGTCATTTTACAGCACAAGATAAAGTCCCAAACATTAATTGTAAACAACGGTTAGGTCGTAAATTAAGACGTCGTCATATTATTCTGTTTATTCTTTAAATCTCTGGATGGTTTAGTCGAACTTTCATTTAAATCATACCAGTCTTTCATAGAATTCATTTTCAAGCCTTTTACAAAATCCCATTTAAAAGGAAAAATTGAAATGTACACAAACTAAAACTATTCGGAATGAGAAAAATGAAGTGTTCTTTGACATTATCAAGCGATGTATAGGGAGAAAAAGAGTAATATACTCCAGTAGCACGAGGCTCCCAATTAGACATAGGCCTAAAGCTCTTTGCCATGCTACTACTAAATTGAGTTTGTTGTGTACGGCAAGCTTTTTTAGCTAGACAGGTATGCCGTGCTTACGACGTCCAGAATGGCAGTGACATGACACTGCTCTAAGTTCGGCGTATACCACCATTGCCTTGCTACTGCCACTGTCGTCACAGTCAAGTTTGACACGACCTTACATAGCCCTTTACATTCATGTGAATTGTATTTGCATACATTTTATTTCTGCAGAATAAACATTTCAATGACGACCAAATCACTTCAAAGTGGTTTTAAGAACGCATGATCCAGAGATCAGCACTTCTTGGCGCGATATATTGCCACCACCAGCCGTCTGCCTGTATCTCTGTTCACTGTTTCGACTGATCCTTGCTGGAAGTTATCGTGGCTCTTGGCAGCATCTTTACTGCAAAGAGGATAATCTAACCATGCAGGGTTAGGTTTTTTTTATATTAACAGAGTGTGGTTGACAGAACTGTTGTGGAAACTGCTTCAATTGAAAGGATTAGCAACCGATTTATGTAGACAGTGGAATGTATACAATGATTGCGATTATATATAACAGGTTTTTTTTTTTGCCCTTACCCAACGTATATTAATAAGCACTGTATGCTCAGTGCTTGTCCGAGAGCTTGCAAAAAAACCTCACAAGCTTACTCGGGTGGGACTCGAACCCACGACCTCCTGCTTACTAGAGCAGATGTCTTAACCACTCGACCACCGAGCTTGCTGGAGGTCGGCTGGCCCTCACAAGCTTACTCCCACCCGAGTAAGCTTGTGAGGTTTTTTTTTTCGCAAGCTCTCGGACAACGCAAAAATACATCTTGATAACAGTTCGCGGTACCCGCTGCTTCATTCGACTCGGACCGGCCAGCCGACCCCAGCAAGCTCGGTGGTCGAGTGGTTAAGACATCTGCACTAGTAAGCAGGAGGTCGTGGGTTCGAGTCCTACCCGAGTAAGCTTGTGAGGTTGTTTTTTTTTCGCAAGCTCTCGGACAAGCACTGAGCATACAGTGCTTATTAATATACGTTGGGTAAGGGCAAAAAAAAAAAAAAAAAAACTTGTTATATATAATTAACATCTCCCCAACGCAAAAATACATCTTGATAACAGTTCGCGGTACCCGCTGCTTCATTTGACTCGGACCGGCCAGCCGACCCCAGCAAGCTCGGTGGTCGAGTGGTTAAGACATCTGCACTAGTAAGCAGGAGGTCGTGGGTTCGAGTCCCACCCGAGTAAGCTTGTGAGGTTTTTTTCGCAAGCTCTCGGACAAGCACTGAGCATACAGTGCTTATTAATATACGTTGGGTAAGGGCAAAAAAAAAAAAAAAACCTGTTATATATAATTAACATCTCCCCAACGCAAAAAAATACATCATGATAATGATTGCGATTCTTTATTAAACACTAGGTAAGTAAAAATTTACCTATAGGGGCAAATTTAAGTGCAAACTATAGTTACAACGCGCAATTCCGGTACAACGTAGAAGCCATAGCTGGCCAAGAAATTTGGAATTAAAATCTCATTGTTCATCACACTTCAATATTGCCTGTAACGGTTGCAGCATACATTATCATTAAAATCTTGTACAATTTGAATTATTTTCCTGGGAGTGGTTCCCTCTGTAACGATAAATGAAATCGGTTACTAATAACCAGCGGGACCAACATGTCCTGTGACCTGGTCCCAAAATGGTTGACTAGCTAGTCCAAACCAGCCATCGTTCTGGCGGTGTTAGTCTAACTACTGGTAACTGTTTTTAGGCAAAAAGGCATGCCGGGACAAATCCAGGATTTTTCGCAGGGGGGGTGTCAGGCTGGAGATTTGCTTTAATGTCTCGCTTTTGTGGACAAGGGGAACTATTACGAGACATAACATAGATTATTTACAGTGGTATTGGTGAACTTACATTTGTACACTTTAGTTATTTTTTTCATTATTTCCCTGACTTTTTAAAACCTTGTCAACGCCCGAACTAAGGATGGTTTGGGGTATCTAATCGCTCATTTGGGACCAGGTCCCAGGGCATGGTGGTTCCTCTGGGTTTCAATAGCCGATTTCATTTATCATTACAGAGGGAAAAATGTACATAAAATAATTGTATACGAATTTTCAGTGACCATGTATGCTGCAGGAATCGCAGCCATCGGTGGAATGCGAGCTACGATGAGATTAAGAAGTAGGCCGACTATGGTCGTTCGAGTGTAACTAAATTAGTCTTTTAGAAGTTTGGAGGACACAATAGGAGGGCGCTATTTGAAGTGGGTAGATTTGGAGCAAACATAGGTTGAATTCGGGCGGCCTATTCTTGACAAAGGTTTCTTGTTCTCGCGCTCGAACAGTGGGAACACGATTCAAGACCACTGTTCTCGGAACAGGATCACACACCACCTCCTCGTCAGGGTATTACAGGAGCACACAGAAACACTCGTGAGGTTTTGATTTTTGAACGGCTGCAAAAAGTAGAGAGATGGCTTACAAAGCTACAGACAACAGGAAGTTTTGCGAAATTAACATCGATAATTTTCGTGACACAAAAAAAATGTTCCTGTTTAAATAAAAAATCAGCCTAGTTGTCAAACATTAACTCTCGAATAACGTACATGGAGGCCGCCATGTTGCTTGTGATAACCAGTTGTTTGCTCCCGGCGTTCCAGCGGCCGACCCAAGAACAACGAATCAAGCTGTTCGTGAACGTACGAGAACAAGCCGCCCAAACTGAGCCATTAAGTTTAATTAACCCAAAATCAAATAACGCCCTCCAATTATTTTTGCCATATACCTCTAAAAGGCTAAATGCGCAAGCGGATCGTTAGAAAGGAATTGACTACTGGTCGAACTATAGTTCGCACCCAAACTTGCTCGTAGTTGTCGGTCGAGACGGGCTACCTTAAGTAACTACAATACTAACTACATGTACATAAACATTAAATCGTAAATGCATGAATACCACCATGGCTGATGAATCGCTTAATACACGTTCATGTTTAAACAATTTCGAAACGCACTTTCGAAGCTCAATATTTCGGTAACACGTATAGCAAAATGGGATCATTTTGTATCAGTTTGTCATGCGTATTATGTCACTTATGAGCTGAAACATACCCATCTGTACTCTATTAACTCTCGGTGACGATTTCGCGCCGTTGTAATGTTCGGCCTTCGTTTTTTGTTTTTTTTGCAGAAATGGCTACCGCGGCATCAATGCGTTCTGCTATTGAAAAGCATCTTGAATGTCCAATATGTCATGACAGATATAGACAGCCCAAGGTACTCAATTGCTTGCATAGCTTCTGTGAGGAATGTGTGATGAACTACCATCACGGCATATTTAGAGGTTCTCCCAAGATTACTTGCCCTGTGTGCCGACAAAAGAGTACACTTCCCAAGACAGGCATGCAAGGCCTCAAGACAAACTTCCACTTGGTTGGTCTAATCGAAGAACTGGCTTTGCAGGAAAAAGTTGCACTCTCGGAGGACTCCAAGCTTCTCTGTGAGACATGCAAGGAGGAGAACAAGGCTTCACATCACTGCATCGACTGCGGAAAGAATATCTGCTCAAATTGCCGCGATGTCCACTTCCGTTTTCCGATATTACTCAACCACACAGTCGTAACTCTAGATGAAATTCGCCAAGGTAAAGTGAAAGTGATAAAAAAAACCGGATGAGTACAAATGCCACAAACACAAGGACAGCGTGAAGCAATTCTACTGCAAAACGTGCGATGAGCTGATATGTCACAGCTGCACAATTATCGAGCACGCAAAACCCGATCATGATATCACTGAAAGTGAAGCGGCTGCAGAGGATTTCAGAGAGACGCTCACCGGCACGTTTGCTGCTATCAACAAGGACATTAAGTTCATCGAGGTTCATCTATTGGATACAGATAAAGCAAAGAAATCGTTCAATGAAAACACAGTGAAGGCTCGACAGGAGGTGCAGGAGATAGCTGCTGAGGTCATAGCCAAGGTCAAAGCTGAGGAGAAACGAATCAATCTCAACGTCTTGAGAGGGTATAGAAGCGAGCACTTCGCATTATTGTATACCCAAATTTGCCGTCCTATTGAATTGTTGTGTAAGTTTAATATGCAGGACCTGTATGTTATACAGCAGGTCACGAAATTTGCTGAATCATTGTTGTGGTTCTCTTCTAGACATCGCCATTTTTTTTATCATCAACTCTGCAAATGCTCTCAGATTGTGTGCTCGGGTATTCCAATCATCTGCATATACCATACTGCAGAACACAAAGATACCAGCAAAGTCCAATTATACACATGTCAAACCTGTTAAATGATAAATTCAAGATTCCTTCATAATTAACCCCAACTCCCTAGGGTGTGTGGGGGATCAGGTTGAAATTGGAGGAATCAGGACTGTTAGGGTTAATTCCCCCCTGCGGCTGGTTTTAAACTTACTTGTTTATATAACGGTGTATTTTTATCAGTGTATTTTAATGTAATCTATCTATTGTAATTAAATTTATCTTTTAAACTGTCTTGAACTCATTTTTGTAAATCAAACACTTTTAGTCATGTGACTTTTTGTTTGATGTTTTATTTCAAATAAACCGTAATGAATGAAGGAATAAAAAAGAGGGTGCCACCGCTGTGATGTCATTTCTAGAAGACACTTTTGTCCAGTTTACACGTTTACTGCTGAACTTGTGAAACTTTACATAAAGAAAATTCAGTGTATTATTAGATTCCTGATTCTTGATATTCTTAATTTCATCGGAGATTACCATTTTGCTTTCTGTGCAAATTTGAATTAGCCTATAAATCATTGAGGTACAAAAAGCCCCCAAAGTGCATAATGACAATCGATAGCTAGGTACAATGGGAAACAAACAAGACCTGCATAAAAATTGTTAGTGCAAATGGCCTTAAGCCATTCATAAATTTGATTACGCAATAATTTAATCTCGTAAGTATGCAGACGAAAAATAGTGCTTTCTCTGCTTGTAAAATTTGTTTTATTCACTTTGCAGGTGTATTTTATTCAGCTGCTTCCATCACTACCTTGGTTTTGCACCATGAATAAACGTAGTATATTGGCTGAGGAAGTATCCTTTACTAAGTGTGTATACATAAATGCTCTTCGGTGTAGTCATAAGAGCAGCTTGGGCCACGCCCTTCCACCACCACCACGACCAACATACAATGCCCTTGGCCTGTGCCCCCACCCCTACACGCAAAAGAATGCCCCATTCGCGTTAATTGAAGTGAGATGCTGTGTATTATATCCTAAACATTGCAACCAGGGTTACGGTCCAATCGATCATTCCTGACTTTTTGGAGTTGAGAGAATAATTTGCAATTTCAATAGATTTTACTCTCACATACAAGCCAAGATGCAACAGAGAAATGAGAGCACTGCACGCAGTACAAATATGTTTTGAGTGCATCGTTTTTGTGGCACTGTTTTTTGTTATCCAAACAGGCCCTTTTGGGCATGTATGGTCAACATCCTCTTGGCCAATATGGTCTCCCCCAAGAATGTTAGATTTAGGTGGTTGAGTTAAACAACGTTAAGTCGAATATTAATGTCTCGAATCATAAATTGATTTCTATCACGGCAGTCTTGAACATCACCGACTTTTAATTTACATTTAATGTGTTCCCCCTTTTTCATGGTTCCTTCAGAATATATCAGAGTGTAATATTTTCATCAGAAATATTCAGTAGCTGAAATTTTATACGGCAGGTACATTATTGGAACATGCAATCTTTTACCTCACAATACTCTCTCTACTTGAGAAATTTGAAGCATTCTTGAGTTGTTTTATTTAAAGCCTGAACGGAATCTTTGTGTGGAGTTGCATTCCTTTTTCTCTGGCCGATGTTAAATTGCAACACAATGTTGCAACGCACCGAATTCATGCTTTTAAAACGGACGCCTAAGTTGAAATGTGCGTAAGACCAATAGGCCACGTGAACATGCGTGCTGGAATCAATCACTGCCACAATCAGGAATAAAAGGTGTTCTTTACGAATGAATCACGGGCGAACACCAGATTTAACGGTTGCTGGTCGCCCTTCGCGGGGACATTGGGCCCGAAAGTAGTCCATGCTACCGCACTTCCAGCATCCTGGCGGCCAGTCAACGGTCTTCTTTGTTCCTTCGCCACGGCGTTTTACTTCCAACAGTTCACGCACCATTGTCGTTACCAGGTCAGTCGAAGATGTGTCTGGCGACTTCCCTTCCGCCAAATCAGGAACCACTGCTCGTGAACGTCCAGCCGTCTCTGCCTTGCACCACGCCTCCGCCTCCGTAACAATGCCAAATGCTACGTCCAACGTGGCTGTTTTCCCTTGGAAAAGTGCACGTTTCAGTTCAAGGTCGTCCAGCGCGTTCTTAAACATCTCCACAGCAAAGTCCTCTTGAAACGTCGATCCACATGTCCGGAAATACGTAACAAACCAGTTTCCGTATGGCTTCCCAAGTTCCGCGACAGTCTTACCTGCACGCCTTTTCCTGGACGTTAATTCTGCACGGTGACGGATTCGCTGACTCGCTGTCCCGAAGCACCGCTCCAGAGCTTTTACCAGTTCGTCGTACGATTGAATTTCCTTTGTCAACGAGTAGGCCATCTCCAGTGCTGGTCCCTTCAACGCCACCACCAAGTAGTCTGCACGCTGCTTGTCAGTCCAGGCGTTAATTTCAGTAACCCGCTCGAACTGCACCAAATAATCCCCGATGCGTGCCGACCGTCACACTCCTGGGCTTTACCCACGGTGCTGCTGGCCACCCGCATTTGCAGCACTGGGTCCGCTGGTAGCGGAATCAGTGCGCACTGCCGTGTGCCTGCTCACATGAGGAGGTTCGCACATGCTGCGTGCCCCGGTCGGGTTGGCCAGTGAGTGATTACAGTGAGAACAGTTCTCACCCTCGTCAGAGTCACTGCACGCCGCCCACCATTGTGCACGAAGATCCTCCGCAATTTTATTCCGGCACTTCCGCGAGCTCTATGATTTCCCTCGGCTGTTGGCCTTCCGATATAACGAGCTTGGCGTCTCCGGAACATAACAGCACTGCACGGGGATCCATGGGTGCCTTGGCAACTGTCCAAAAGTGACCGTTCCAAACGTTCTTTTTCCGCAGATATGCTATCGATTGCCTCCATGGCGTTCCGTGCAGACTCCACCCGGTAGCTTGCCATTTCATCTGTCGAAAGTTCACTGAAGTTCTACAAAAACCAGGCCGCTGCCACCATTTGTAGCGAAGCCTGGTGGGGTCTTGTCCTCCTAATCAGCAACACCAAAAAGGGGGCACAACTCACAGGACTTACAACGGCCAAACTTCTTTAATTCACTCGAATCGAATCTGGCTCACAGCTTACCGCACCGCGGTCAGACCACAACAACATGTACACCGTTCCAACTCTCCTCTCTACAGAACTTATATATCAATGATGAACAGCTAGTGCCCACCTTGAGAACTTTAGAAAATAGAAGCCAATTTCCGTTGCGCGCACGCGCCGGCTCAGCCAGACAAAGAACGAAGTCCACACTTGTGATCAAACTGCTCCGCCGGCAGATAAACAGCACAACGTGATATACTGTTCGTTACAGCACAAAACCATGCAGCAAGTTCGGTGGTTTTTGAGATTGCTCCTTTTGAAAGAGGTCTTTGGGTTAGCTGGGACAGTTTGACCCTTGATGGTGGTACTTGAGTGTAATACTCTACCCTGCCAACTGTCCTTGAAGCAGTTGTGTCTGTTGCGATGATGATGATGCCACAGTCATCGCCATCATCAACAGAGAATGGTTGCTGCGGCAATGAAATCCCTGTTCCATGAAACGAAGCTTTGGGTGTGGTGGCACTTGGATTGTGGTCAATGTTGCCCACTGCTGCGGTTGTGAACAGAACAGAACAGTTGTGAACAGAACAGTACAGCACAGAAGAGCACAGAACAGCAAAGAACAGCACAGAACAGAACAGTACAGAAAAGCACAAAACAGAACAGTTCAGCACAGCGCAGCACAAATCATGTACACAAAAATACAATACAAAGTCAACAATATACCCTCTTAAAACACGAGTTTCACAACATCAAAAAATACATGTTACATTAAAAAGTATTAACATATAATTACAATTCCAATTTAATTTCCAAAAACCTGTCCAATAAGGAGATGAAGTGTGCATAAAACACGTTACTGCTCATCAAAATATGCAGTTCAATAAAATTACCTTCTTACTTTTTAATTAAATGCGTGTATGTATACCACATTGTAAAAACCTTTTTCTAAACCTCTACGGTTTTATCCAAAGCTGGCGTACTCTCCCAGATTCAACCACGTCAAAAAAAGGCATTCAGTAGGTTGGATGGATTGTTTCTTATTTTCTGAAAATGGATCAAATACCTGTCGTCCACCAGAACTTGAACGTTCTCGATGTCACAAACAATTATTTTGCTTATTTTTTTTCCAATATTCTATATTTTTCCTTGATTTTCACAGTGAGCGAGTTGAATTAAATGATTGAGCAGAACATCACAACTGACTGTATTACAGAAACATAAGATAAATTGAGAATATCTCTATCTAATCAAAAGGACTTTAGCTTCCGAAGAAAATACAATCGTTGATTACACTTTGCAAGGGTTCTTGATATGTTGGTTCCATGAAAGGCTGTTGTCGATAAGAACACCCAAGTACTTATAACTTGATACATTTTCAACAGAATGTCCGTTCAACATAACTGGACGTATGTCATTTTTAATTTTACGAAAGTCGAAAATCATATTTTCAGTCTCATCATTCCCTGATATAATACCTGTAAGTACTGTGTCATCAGCATATTTTAGAATGGAACATGATTTACTGTCTGATCTGCAATCGTTTGTATATAATACACACAAGACCGGGGATAAGACCCTGCCTTGCGGAACACCGGTATTTATACAAACATCATCCGACAATACACCACTTACCCTAACTCTTTGTATTGTATTGGTCATGAAGCTATAAATCCAGGAACAAAGACCAGACTGTGCGTTCGATGTTGTCAATTTTCGAAAAACAACATCAGGCTTTACAGTGTTACAAGCCGACGAAAAGTCAACGTACATAGGTTTTTTGGTTTGTCGAGATGCTCATATATTCTGTGAAGACTGACATGGATCAATATAGATTTGGGGCAGAAGAATCTCCTCAAATAACTTCTGAAAACATTTCATTATAACCGATGTGAATGCTATCGGCACATGGTCATTTTGAGAAATATGTTTTGGTATTTTTGGAATTGGTACTATTGTTGAGGTTTTCCAAAGCTTTGAAACAGTTTGACTATTCAAAGACCATTGAAATAAGCAGTGGGAAATAGTTGCTAGTTCACAATGACAAAATTTAAGCACCCTCGGTGACACACCATTTGGCCCAGCTGATTTGTTACCATTAATTTGCTTCAGCTGCTAATCTACATTAAAACTTGGCTGAGGCTGTGCATCATCTACAACTTCTGTAGCTTGAGACTATACATAATCATCAATACTACTGACAGAGTTGCCTAGTGTTCCAAATCGTGCAAAAAAATTCATGTCATCTGCAAAACCCTGTTCGTTTCTATGGTAACTGCGAGACTTGGACTTTCCAATTCATGTTATCTGCTTTAGACCAATCCCAGCATTCTTTGTGTCCCCTGACCGAAACAAATTCCCCATTTTGTCCCATACTGCCGCTTACAGGACTTTTCCCAAGCGTTTAATTTCCCCCTGAATTTCACGTTGTTTTGAAACTTCTCCATTAACAAAACCCTTGTGTTTATTAACAGTTTGTTCTCTAAACTCTTTTGTAGTGCAAGGTTCATTGTTTGGATATATTTTGATTTCCCGTTGTGGCACGGTCAGTTCCTCACAAAACCGAATATATCCATTGACGGTATCCGTTGCTTCATCTAACATGATCCGCAAGGATGATTGACTGGTCAGTTGTCATGAAGCAGCTTCTCAAAGTCATGAAGCAGCTTCTAAAAGTTTGCACTGACTCCTCATCCCATTGCCTCACTTTCATCATGGCAGGATTCACCTGTTTTAATTTCTGGCGATATCTTGGAACGAGGTATGTCATTTTCTGACCCGAGGCACCCAAGCCCTCACGGTTATAGGCCCTATAGCCCCCCTCCGCGGATTCATAGCACTTGTCAAGGATACGTTGGCCCCTGGTTGGAATATCGACATACTGAAAGTACTGTGGCATGGTAGATTCCAGTTTACGCTCACTGAAATCGCCGAGTATGAGTTTTATTGCATCTGGGTATCTTCTTTCCATATTTTCGTGAATATCTGCCTGTTTGGAGACAGGCATGATGGCGTTAGCTTTAATACGTATATGCACAACCGTCACAAACATCTGATTAAACTCCGGTGGCAAATAGACTGGTCTCAGAAACAGTCAAAAAATTCTATATCTAGTGAACAAAACTGATCTTTCACAGAAATGTTAGTACACCATCTATTATTTACGGAGATGCAAACACCCCCGCCTGATTTCGTGCCAGAGTTTTCTGTTCTATCCATCTGTTCACACGAACTGAATTACCCATAATAATTGATGGTAAGGGAGGTCTGAAGCGTCTTCTTTAGAGGCGTACTCGAATTCCCCCTTTCCGCCTACGTTTGCGCCTCCTGAGCTCCCAGGGAATCTCCATGCCAGGGTCCACATAGTTTGCATAGTTCGCATTCCTCAAGCTTCGGAGCTCACTACTAGGACTACTAGTAGTAGTGATGCAGTACATGAAGATTGGTACTTGCCACACCCTAGAGTCGAGTAAATTGCAAACAGCAGCAATGCAAGGAAGACAACCCAGACACTTACAGACTCCATGATGACAGCTGAAAGAAAAGACGTCGGCGACTTGGGCATGAAAATGCACACCAAAAGTAGAATAAAATCACAAGGAACTAAAATTCACACAAGATGAAAAAACACCGGGTGGTTGCCACTGAGCAGCGCCCTCACTTCCATGCATTGCTGGGGAACAGACTACTTGGTCAACGTCGAATAAATGGCAAACCAATATATCCCAGTTCACTAGAGAGCTCTCTCTCATATGTTATAATATACTCAATCCAAGCAGGAAGAATCTATCCACCAACGCTTTTTGCGAGTCTTTGCATGCAACATGAGTATGATGTATGTGGGAAGGGGAGTTTTCTGTGCAGTGCTGTGTTTGGCAGATGATTTTTTGTTATTTTTTGTTTTTGGGGGGTGTTGTTCTCTGTTTTGTTTTTTGTTGTTGTTTTTTTCTGTTCGCAGACACACAGACACCCATTCCTCGTTTCGTCTGTTTGATAGCATTAAAAATCAGAAACTGAGCTACGGGAAGTACTGCTTGTGTTTTGGAGCTCCTTTTGCTGTTGATGTCTGGGTCTGCAAGTATTATGTTGATCATGGCAAGGAGCATGGTTGGGACAGACCTTTCTTTTGCATCAATCAGCATATGTTCCAGTGAACTGCTCGCTATTCACAAACATCTGCCGCATACCTATCTGAACAGCACGATCAAAGTGGAGAGCACCACTGTCGCTATCATGATCACAGGCTCTTCCTGATACCTCTCCAACGTCTTCATCGAATCCAGAAACACATCTTGTTCTTTGGTCTGAGCTTGCAGACAAGGCAGCTGAGCTAACAGGATTTTCTTCAACCTTATGGGGTTCATTTGCTTTTCAAGGATTATTCAAAATTTTTCCAGTTTTGACGTGTACAGGTTTGCAAGATCAGCAGTTAAGTATGACTGTACAACTACTAATAATAGCATTTATTGTTTAGAACCCATTACATCATAAAACAGATCCCAACCGGGCGTACATAACGGAAACACGCAAATACTATGACCGTAGAATAAAATAAAACTATCTACAAATTGTGCAGTAAAAAGCTCAATAAAAAAGGACGCCAGACCCAACACCTCCCTCAATAGAGCGGCTGCGCCACCCACCAAACTCCCACAAATGCTGGATTCAATACCTAAGCCTTCAGAGTGTATCTGCAAGTAACATAACAAAAGACACTCAAATTATTAAAACATCACTACTAAAACCATTAAACGCAATTAAGGATAATACACTTACAAATGGTACACCACCCGAAAGATATGTGTTTTTAATGAAGACTGAAAACATTCCACACTGGCGGCTTTACGGACCAAAGGAAGGATGCCACTCCAGAATCTAAGTGCCGCAACCCAAAAAGCTCGCTTCCCATGGGACGAATAGCGGGCTCATGAAGCTGTGATATCACAGAGGATCTGGTATTCCTTTCTCTTTGGCAAGTAGAAACGAGATCAGTTAACCCGACGATACGTAGTTCCCACTTAAATGTTCTTTCACCCAACAGTGGGCAAATCAACAGTGATGTCATTAACGAAGGAAAAACGGTTGATTGATGCTGGTCCCGCAGAATCTATCAAACCAGACCTAGTAAAATAAGCAGCGACTGCACCAGGGAAAAAAAGTCAACGAAAACTGACTCCTAACGTTTTAGTCAGGTATCTATATTACCCGGTGGTAATATAGGAAGGCGGTACTGTCAGAAGGGCAACCGATCCCATCTGGAGCGTATTTCAAATCGAGAAGTGCACGAGTCAGTTTAAGCGGGTCCGGGGCAAAAGGGGGAAAGTGGGCCCTGCTAAACGGGACCAAGCGTTCTTTTTTAATAGAATACCTTCAAGTGGTGGCAGAAGACACCGAATTACTGCCTGCTTCAACGGTTTGATCAGTTTGATAATGACCGTAAGCCAGTGTGTCGATGCCGTTTGATAGCAGGTAACGTTTTGTGTCCAACGGAGATAGGCTCAGTTTGTTTTGAACGATGAAACCAAGTTCTTCTGCGACCTAATATTTTGTTGCTTTGTATAAACCTGCGTATACACCTTTGGTTTTTTTGAGCAGGCTAGGCAACCCGTTGTCTTCAAGTAAGATGGAATACATTTTGGAGCGTAAGCAGACGACTTCAGAAACGAGCTTTCCGCCAATTTCGTCTTCCATCTTGCCAATGACTTTTTTGTTTTTATGGTAGTAGAGCGCGTGTGAAGGGGGGTAGTTTAAACAGTCGAATAGGTCACTTTTTGCGTAGATATCGATTGACGTTGTCGGTTTGAATCTGAACAAGTGGGCTGTCAGTGTACAATAGACAGACGTCGTCACCAAAGACTGATTTTAATGTGTTGTAAAAGAAGTCATACATTAACGTTTTAGATAGGTCAAGCACGCTCACGCCGCAGTAGATCGGTTTGTTTTACTTGGTTATTACGCAATGTATTTCGACAAACAAGAAATTGCACCCTGGGAATGGCGTAGTCGATTTGTAGTAAGGTTTAGAAACCAAGCGTTTATATTGCTAGGTGTCCTGTAAGTCTTTCAATAGAAACCCACTTATTAGGTCTCTCACGTTTTCCATCGTTTTGCCAAGCACGGAGTTGTTCATCAACTTGAAAAAGTCTTTCTCAAAATCAGAGATGGTTCGTTTGTGCAACGACGTACTTGTGTTTAGCCAAAAGCTCGGGTGCGAGTTTGTCTACGGAGGTGATATTTTCCCCGTTGCGTACCAAGTCTTTTTGGTAATCTGACAGCCATACACTCGGTATCGAAATATTTTCGGATGCAAGCAGAAAGTCGTTGCGTAAATCGTGCCAAGTGCTGTGGATAATCGAGCGTCACTTCAAACATGTAGCCGATAGTAGAACGGGTGAAAGATTAGAAATGGACTCGGGGTAAACTTATCTGGCGCCTTAACCCATTTAAAATTTCCTATTGGTGGGTACTGGCTCATGGCCCAAGCGTACAAATTATTCGCGTCGAGGTATATGATGTACAAGTTGATGTTTAGTTGAATCATAGTCTTTTGGTTATTAGCTTTTGCGTAACGTTAGTTTCCTACCACGTTCCCACCGCGTATAGCCCGTTCAAAAAAGAGGTGCTTGTCGATGTATGTGAGCAACTCGAGTTGGACGGCAGAGTGTTTTCAAGGCCTGGCGAGGTGTAGTAGTTGGCGGGGTATAGTTCGTACTTCGTTTTGCAGACTTTTCGAAAGTTTTCAAACACGCACGCAAGTAAAAACGCGTCTACTTAGATGTACAGATCGTGGTAGTCCCCGAGGGTTTGGAATCGAAACGTTTCCCATACATTTTTGAGTTCGGAAATATTCTTCTTCGCTTACGGTCTGCTGCTTCAACGAGCTATAAAACGCGTCTCTAGGCAGCAGACTGGTTGTTATTTGGGAACCTTTCGCAAAGTAACTTATTAAAATCGTCTCTGGAGCAGCTTTTGACCAATGGATTGAGCAAAGCAGCCATAAAATGAAACGAGTCTAGGAATCTAAGTTGACCAAACGAGATATAATTTTCAGAGTTTTTACTGATGACTTTGATTCGACTTCCGTCGTCTGCACACCCTTCAAAATCAGATGCACGTCGTATTTTTCCAAGTTGTGCAAGACCACTGGAATGGGTGTTTGCTTTGGTACTATTCCGAGTTTGAGATTGCAGTTGGCATGCGCTCGACCGCGATACTGGCCCGTGACGTGACAGTGTTTGCAAACTTTTCTAAACTTGTTGATGGGTTTTTGTAGCTCATACAGGTGTGTAGTAGGTGTAGCCGCGGTCGTTTTTGAAATTGAAGTCTTTTTTGGGTGGGACTCAGTTTTGGGGCTTTGCGGAATAGGACATTTACACTGCGATCCTTTTGTTGGATAGATACACTTATCGCAGATCCAACATTTGTTACATTTGTCGTGGCGTTTCTGTAGCTCAGGCGACCAAACGAGAGGCTTTGGATCAGCAAACAGGGTATCTTGTTTGTTTTTGTAGTTTTCAACCTTGTAAAAGTGTTCGCCTTTTTCGGGGAACACGACTTTAAAAGGTGCTGCGTTTATGCCTTGGCAGTCTTCTTTGTGGTTGTCGAGTTTTTGTTGGGTTTGAAAGTGACACACATAATCTAAGCAATGTTTCTGGCCACTGTTATAGTTGCTTTCGTCCATCAACCTAGAAAAAAATTTGATCTAACAATAGTGGGCTTTTTCACCTCGGTTAAAATGAAGTAAATTGATCGGTTCGCCTGTAGCTTTAGTTTTGTGAAGTATAAACACACCGTCCTTCGTGGGATAACCAAATACGTTGATCGCCATGTTGTTTTGAGCTTCAAGGCGTGAAATCTACAAAATTGGTGTAGGAAAGTCCACGTTTATGAAATTTAAACCGTCTGTTGTTGTGTACATTTAAGTTCTTTTGTTGTTTATTTTATAATCTGGGTTGCTTTCGAGTTGACGTTTGACGTTGTCTGAATATAATCCTAGAGCCGCTCTTATCGCCCCGCGTATACACTGTTGATCCTTTTCATTTTGAACGTTAATGATCGCATTTTTAGTTGTTAGTTGTTTGGGAAGCGGAATATAAGTCGCTTCAACTTGATTACATCGATCCACGTTTATATAAAACGCGATAACTTTGTCAAACACCCATCCACAACCTCATTCGGTATGAGCTTCTACATCCTCCAGATGTTTTCTCTTTGTCTTTCTAACGTGTTCGTGACCTTTCGTTCGGTAAACGCCACGGTATTTTTACTCGTAAGCGTAAGCCACCAACCTTGGTTTACGCTTTGGGCCTTTCTATTTCACTGGACCTTGATCGCAGTTTGCAACTTGTAGGTTCCTATCTCGCGAAATTCGCCCAATGCTTTATCCTCAATGTACCTTTTGTACAAATGAAAAAAGTGTACCAAATCGTAAGCAAAGAAACTACACTTCAATTCCCAATTTCTGTAGTTATCTTGAAATCGACGGATGTTTTGGGGGTCTACCATGCCTTTGCTCCCGGTTGAGTGTATTTTTTGATTGCTATAATGAGATCTTTTCTTAGCACGTTGCCGTTTGCACCAGTGGCAGTAAAAGATATGTCTTTATCTTTTACTACTCGTAAGAGCTGATGATACTTTTTTGCGGTGTAGGTTTTTGAACGGGCGATGGCTCGCTTGGGTCGCTCCTATGAGTTCTGGTTTCGTATGTTGGCGACGGCGAAGTGGAAGTAAGGGTATGGTTGTGTCCCTTGATAAAGTCGGATAAAAATGACTTTTTAATATGATTGAAGCCTTATAACACAGGGCGACGTTGTGGTCTGGCAGCTTGGTTATTTCGTCAATTCATCATACTTTTTAGATATAATGCCTGATTTTTTTTTTTTGTTAAACATTTTCTCAAAATTGAGAGTGGGTTAATTTTATTATAAGATGAGGACTGTGCCTTTTTACACTTTAAACATTTATATTTAAAGTGGTAGTGTGGTAGGTGGTAGTGACATTTATTGATATTTGGTGTACAAGTTTTACACACGGATTATATTTTTGTGCTCACAACATAAATCTCGATTGATAGAATCTTGCATACACTCCTGACATTTATATAAACCGTGTTTGCACGTACGTCCCCAATTTTTCATTGCGTGAAATTCATTTTATACAACTATTTTTATGTGATTTATTAGTTTGATTTTTTTAATTCCTTAAATTTCATTAGCGGTTTTTCTTTGTGACAGCTGTTGCGCTTTTCAGTTTCCATAATCAATTATATTTTTAATATATAATTGCTTTTCATTGCTTACAGCAAGTTTAATTTATGTGTTAAGAGATATTCTTCACTTTCTTAAACCGCGGGGCCATGTTTTTTTTTATAAAAACAAGTTGGTAAACACTGATAAACAACTCTGCTTTTTTCTGTAGAGTTTGCTTTTGCAATTCTCTCTGGCATTACAAATGTAATGCTCTATTAAATCTCCTTTTAAGTTGCGAGAATAAAACAGATGAAACGTTTGGGCGATTGAGACATGGTGTTTGTGGAGGGAGCAAGGGGAGGTTTTTTTTTCAATATTTTCAACCCGTCGAGGGGGGTCGGGTAGGTATCCAGGGGAAAAGTTAGTCCAGAGCTTGTCATAAATTTTTTCGTGTATTTTTCTGGGGAATTTTTTCCGTGGTGTAGACCTTACTCAAATATTGCGATTGTAATGGGGTGCTTATGTATCGTAATATATAACAGGGCAAGCAGGGTGGCTCCAACCATTAAAATGATTTTTGGAGAAGTACTGTGTTACAGATACAACATCTTACTGCATCGGGTGTGTTGACAAATTGATGTAGGAAGCACATACATGTACAGTATTTTAACGACTGACTTGGCACGGACACTAAGTTTAGTCCTAAACATACATCATTTCAAAAACGATCCGTCCAATTAAGTCGCATGCTGCACATGTGAACAGAGCGCCCCCAGTTTACCCAAAATATGCTTTAACCCAATGGTGGGCTCCTGGTGTGGAAAGTTGAGGTCCCCAGAGGAAAAGTTCCCGAAGTTGTGAGGTTGGCGCATGACAATAGGACGTCAGATCACTTGGGGATTGCCCGACTGGTGGATAGGCTGAGGCAGGCTCTTGCATACTGGAAGGGGATAAGCCACCAAACAGAAGAATGCTGTAGGAAGTACCACAGGTGTGGAGCCAATAAACCTCCCCAACTCTTTGGGGCCCCTCTTCAGCAGTACCTGATGATTGGGGCTCCTTTGGAGCGCCTGGCTGGTAGCATTCTCGTTTATAAATCAAGAAAAGGCAAACAGTAAGTGTACTCGCCAGTCGCTCACTCAGAGCTCTGATGGAGAGTAAATCAGCAAGCTTCACGGGCACTGTGCATAAACATGTATATGGCTGTACTTTCCATAGGCATATACATGTGTTTAGGCCTACCAGCTGTGGAGCGGCACGGTACACACCATGTTGATATATAATGTGTGTACATTCGAACAATTTATCAGTGTGTGCATCACGGAATCATGCAGTCGTTGTCCTATGATTGGCTACCATGGAAATATTAATATTCAAATATATGTCAGTGAGACTCCTTTCAGCCGTTCCTGTGTCAGTGGAAATAGGGTAATGGCACTATTATGCGTGTAGCATGCATTTCACTGTAAATTTGCGGCGTGAAATAAGGTTAGTATACATTTTAACTTTCTCTGATGAAGGGCTTTGTGAAACGTGACCTGATCCAACTACACACCGCTATATGTAAGTAGGGGTTGCACACCAATACGTTATGCTATAAGCAGATTGGTGTCATTCGACACAGTTGTAAGCATGGCATGAAAAACGCCCCCACTTGCCACAAACAGAGAGCCGTTACTCTCAGCTAAAATTGAGTTATCTTTCAAGGATACGAACGCAGTCCTGCTACGATCCTATGATATAGTTCCCAATTCGGTATTCATTTCTACCCACATCATTTGAATCTCGGGGGCCTAGCAAGCTTGTGCAAAAGATCTTCAGTGATAAAAAAACACCGAAAAAACACACAAACACAAAACAAAAATAAAAAACTTTTTACCAATGTGTCTACTTTTTTCATATTGAACCTTTTCATTCAAGTTCTCAATAATGCATATGTATGCTTAATAATGGGCACTTTCCAACAATGTAATGCCTAAGGAAGTTTGTGTATATTTCATTGATGATACAAATAGAAAAATGCAGAATTCTGGGGAGGGGGGCCTTGAAAAATAGTAGGCCCTGCGCTGCGTACACTACGGTGAAAATTATGGAAACCTTTGACGACCCCTAATGGAAATGCTGCCGTCCTGCTTTAGGCTAGGCAGCCAGTGTTCATGCTATGCGTGCAATATGCAAGGAAGAGGTAAGCCGAATTTGACCGAGTAAATTGAACCCTGATGAACATCTCGTTCAGGTAAAGCCAGCTTATATCGTTCCCACCTGTACAGATTAAAAACTATGTTGATTTATTGTCATTGTTTTGGGCTTTGGCGTGAAATTACCCCCAAAACTCCAGCTTATTGAGTAAGAAGTTGTCTCTTCATGAACTATCTTGTAAACCATGACTAAAATTTTTGAAGTCAATTCGATGTGCAACAAGGAGCCAATGCAGAGAACAGAGAACGGGGTTATATGTGAAGATTTTGGAGAACGGCATAGCAAGCGTGCGGCTGCATTCTAAATGGCTGGGGGCGCTTTATTTAATTAATTAGGTGCATGATGAAAGAAAATAGTCCAATCGAGACGTAACGATAGCATGGACAAATCTCCGGCTGATACGATGCAAAGCAAATGATGCAGACTTGCAAATTGAGGAAATATGACCAGACAGTGAAATAACTGATTCAAGATGAAAACCAAGGTTCCTTACTGACGACTCGGTTGGACTTACGTAGACTTGGCCAATGCGAATAGAATCCAGTTTCGAAGAATTACGGAACTTAGGGTGAATATGCAAAACGTCGGTCCTATCATCGCTTAAAATCAGTCAAAAAATAAATTCGCCTAGGCATTGTTCGGTTAGTGTAGTATTCAATTTACCAGCTTTACGTACAATACATTTGTGTATCATCTGCATAAACCATGATGATTGTATTTACTAAAAACATCCTCGAGTGGCGTGCAGTAAAGACCAAATAAAACCGAACAAAGTATAGTACCCTGTAGTAGTCCATAGTTTCATGCCGATACTTCTATTTTAATAATCTGTTTTAGGTCAACAAGTTAAGATTCAAACCATTGAAATGCCTGACCAGTAAAACCAAATCGTTTGTTTAGGCGTTGCAACAAAATATAATGAGCAATCGTGTCGAACGCGGACGATAAGTCCAAAAGAGCTAAGGTAACATCCTGATGATTGTCGAGGGCTTCTAAAATGTCATTTTTAAAAGAGCCCTCTCTGTTGAATGGATTTTGCGAAAATCAGATTGAATGTACAATACATAGAGTTACCGGATAGCTATTCGCCCAAATGATCACTAAAAGGTGGTTTGTGAGTAAGCCCTTAATCCGTACCTGAAAGTTAATGAAAACATCTGTTTGTGCCCCATGCCATTGCAAGTGCAGCCCAAGGGATTATTTGGCGTCGTCTATTTGTATGGCGTCATAGAGGGTCTAAAAAGGGCTACATCCTCTTCAGCAGGTTGGTCTATAGTCATCGTCTCAAGGGATTTGAGGTCTAAGTGGGAGGCGTCGGCCAATGTTGTCCCAACCGAGATTTTAAAAGGCCACTTATTACACTGGTATTGGTGTAAGGTTCTGCAGGAGCGTAATATATAGGCCTATTAGAGATGTACATCTGTCTCACATATCTTACATCACTGAGTGATAAGTACGCCACGTTATACGCATAAACATTTTCAAAAGGAGGCGAACGTGGGACACATGCTATGAGGAAGTAAAAATATCTATTTCATTGGCCTAACTAGGGCTAACAGTCTCGAGAAGGGGGACGCATCTAGCTGCATTTCAACGGAGATTACAGATTTTAAGGGGGGGGTGACATGGGCAGGGGGGGCGTGCCAGCCCATGATCCCCCAAAATTCCGCCATTCCGTTTCATGGCTAGCCCTGTGAATTTCATTGACAGTTTTTTTAAGGAAAATACAAGGAAGTTGAGAAAGTTTCAGCAAGTTTCAAATTATCTCAAAAATATTACGGAGATCTAACGAAATTTAATTCTGAAAAGTGAAAGCATTTGGGCCACCTTGGGTTCCACGTGGTCACGGTGTACAAAGAGACTGGGGAGTTGTTTTCCTGAAGATTCCCTTCTACTGGTCCGTGCAAAATGTTAAAACATTACAAATCTGACAAACACCACTTAAATTAATATTTTACTGACATACAACCTATCAAGTCGTTTTAATTTAAAACCTAAACCACAGACGAGATATACATCTAAGCTACGCTTTAGGCCTAAGCTGTGCTTCGTGCAGAATGCCAATTTAATGGAATTCCGTTAACCAATAGAGAGTGTTTGTTTATTAGAGCGATATCCTTATGAATTTCAAATGATGTTTGCGTTGTTTTCGGAAAACAGCTTATTTGATGTCCTAAAACAGTTTGAAATAGCGTGGAGAGCTTAGAGGAATTTTTTTCGGCGTCAGAAGAAAGTCAGAACAATGTCAAAATACAATGTTTCGAACTCAATGAAGCTCTATGTTTTCCATTTCCTTTTCCATTGTACATGTCCATCTTAACCCTGGACAACGACTTTAATTCTGCTATTCTCTAAGCAGTTGAGCATTCACCTGTTCGGGAATACAGAGTTTTACGACAGGATGGCAGTAGTACCCTGGAAGACATGGAACGGCGCCACATTCTGAAAAAGAAAAAAAGTCTTAGTCTTACGTATGAAATTATGGAGGTACGAAGCCTAATTTCTGCGGCCTTTGCAGAGTGCTAAAAGTGAGTTTGGTTTACGGTAGTCTATACCGTTGAGACAGTGGCCGTGTTTTGCCCACTCTGGATAAAGTGACTTTGTATAATACCGTTTCTACGTATGAATAATAAGCGCCTCTTTACGCGTTCCTCTTGTTTTTCTTTTTCTCCACGAATTTTTGAAGACTTTTTCTTAATGGGTCCACTTGGCAGACATTTCTTGTAATTCTCATCCCTAGCATACACCAGAAGCCTGTAAAATCCCATTGGCTAGATCCCAGTCACCGCCGAGTTATAATTCTTATAAATTCTTATAAAAGATCAGTCACCTCTCAGGAGCCCATGTGGTCTCTATCAGAAACTGGATCTCCTTGTGGACAGACATGTGGTGACTGTTCTCTGCTGTTTTGGTTATATTTCCGCAGCAGAATAATGGAATTTAGTTAGGGGGGACCTCGGTGATCCATTAGCTACAATAAATCAGTCGCACAGGTTGTACAGGTTCAGACATGACGGGTAACTGACCTGGAGACAAAAATCACCTCATGGAGTAGCGGTGTGATTTGGGGGCGTGGCTACTCCTTTGTTTACATACATGTGCTGACTGGTCGGCTGTTTGGGTTGTGACCAGGTATTACTTACACGTCCATAGCAGAATAATGGAACGTAGTCAGAGGGCACCTTAAGGCATTACCTTCCACAAAACAGTCGTTTGGGTTCAGGCATGACCGGGAACTAACCTGGATACCACAATTGCCACATGGTGGAAGGGTGTGTTTTAAAAGGCGGAGTCAGCTCGAAGGATTATGGCTTTTAGCAACTTTGTTTGTCTGGTTTGGGTTGGGTTGGGGTTCCTTTGCGCAACTATGTACGCGCGTAGTCCATCATGGACAGAGGGTCTCAGGACAAAATCGGCAAAATGAATCACTGGGGGTCACGTGACATGAAATTAAGGGTGCAGTTTTGCTCCGTAGTTCTGTCTACTTAACCTTAAACTGGGCTCAAGATTACGATGGGAAAGAAAAAGAAATCAGACTAAATGGTCCCTTTCATTCGATTACAAGCATACCCGAGGGTAAAAATATCAAGTAAAATTTCAGTTTTTTTAGGTTTGACCACATATCAGTTTTTCTGCACATATGTTTCAGCCCATTCACTTGTTACATGTTTTCAAGCCACCATTATGGTACTAAACTTCGCGATGTTTGATAGTTATCAAAGGGATAGCAATCAAAGATCCTTATATAAGAATTATTTCGAATATTATGATGAGGTAATCACCTGATTTATTATTGAGCTATTACCTCAGCCCATTGACTTTTTATGTTTTCAAATTTGTTTTTACAGAGATTTGTTTTTGTCGCCGTTCTGGGTGTAATTGTTATACAATCTTTATGTTGTTCCAAAATACTAGTCCCCTCCCCCGGCTAGATTAACTGACCAAGCTCAACTTGGTTTACAAGCATTACTCCTACTTCATATCGTTAAATGTGTTCAAATCGTCGAGGGATTTGGTAAAAAAAATGGAATTCATGGCTTTTTTCACTCATAGTTCATTTTAAGCAATCAACTGCGATATTGCATTTATCACCCAGAATCCATAGGACCGCGATTTCCACACAAGTGTCAAATTGAAATAGCGCTGCAATCTTTTCAAGTTCGGTGTAATCTGCCAGTGTTGCTTTCAGAAAAAAAATTGTATAGTGGTTTTCGATTTCAAAGATGTAACCACGACACTTGTCGTGAACACCGATGTCGTAGTTGCTAATTTCAAATCCTACGGGTGACAGTCTAAGACGGAAATTCAAGTAAACGAACACGGTACCCCAGTAAACGAACATATAAAAAACACGTTTTATGAATGGAATTGTTTTCGTTAAAAAGATTCATGAAGCAGTCTCACATGATGACTAGTGATTGCAGACATGACCAGAATTTTGGGAGGTTGTTTCAATTGTTTTATGGAAAAGCAAAATCATTCCAATATATACAAAGCCTCAAAATAAAGCCAGCATTATAAATCACCAAAAGTCGACAAGTTCAGAAAAAATAGAGACATAATCAGAGCAAATATCAGGCAAATCTGATGAACAATGCTCTGTAGCAAAGAAATCAGAATACTCTATTGTTAAAGGTGGCAACTATTTCAAGAATGCACTTACCTTGAATCGGTTGGTCTGATCGGTACAATTCCTCTTTACCTTGGTGTCTGTGAGCGTCTGTAGAGATGGGGTAAAAGATTTAATTGGATGCATTTCTAGATGCTTTGGCCTTATTTTAGGGGGGAAGAATCACCAAAAGAGAGTTATTAGAAATACTCAAATAATGGTCCTTTTTTCAAATTTGAGGAATGGGATTCGAAGATTGAGGGCAAGGCCAAAAAGTTTTTGCAACACAACGAAACGTTTGACTGCTTTTACAGAGATTTGTTTTTGTCGCCGTTCTGGGTGTAATTGTTATACAATCTTTATGTTGTTCCAAAATACTAGTCCCCTCCCCCGGCTAGATTAACTGACCAAAGCTCAACTTGGTTTACAAGCATTACTCCTACTTCATATCGTTAAATGTGTTCAAATCGTCGAGGGATTTGGTAAAAAAAATGGAATTCATGGCTTTTTTCACTCATAGTTCATTTTAAGCAATCAACTGCGATATTGCATTTATCACCCAGAATCCATAGGACCGCGATTTCCACACAAGTGTCAAATTGAAATAGCGCTGCAATCTTTTCAAGTTCGGTGTAATCTGCCAGTGTTGCTTTCAGAAAAAAAATTGTATAGTGGTTTTCGATTTCGAAGATGTAACCACGACACTTGTCGTGAACACCGATGTCGTAGTTGCTAATTTCAAATCCTACGGGTGACAGTCTAAGACGGAATTCAAGTAAACGAACACGGTACCCCAGTAAACGAACATATAAAAAACACGTTTTATGAATGGAATTGTTTTCGTTAAAAAGATTCATGAAGCAGTCTCACATGATGACTAGTGATTGCAGACATGACCAGAATTTTGGGAGGTTGTTTCAATTGTTTTATGGAAAAGCAAAATCATTCCAATATATACAAAGCCTCAAAATAAAGCCAGCATTATAAATTACCAAAAGTCGACAAGTTCAGAAAAAAATAGAGACATAATCAGAGCAAATATCAGGCAAATCTGATGAGCAATGCTCTGTAGCAAAGAAATCAGAATACTCTATTGTTAAAGGTGGCAACTATTTCAAGAATGCACTTACCTTGAATCGGTTGGTCTGATCGGTACAATTCCTCTTTACCTTGGTGTCTGTGAGCGTCTGTAGAGATGGGGTAAAAGATTTAATTGGATGCATTTCTAGATGCTTTGGCCTTATTTTAGGGGGGAAGAATCACCAAAAGAGAGTTATTAGAAATACTCAAATAATGGTCCTTTTTTCAAATTTGAGGAATGGGATTCGAAGATTGAGGGCAAGGCCAAAAAGTTTTTGCAACACAACGAAACGTTTGACTGTTTTTACAGATATTTTTTCTCGTTGTTCTGGGTGTAATTGTTATACAATCTTTATGTTGTTCCAAAATACTAGTCCCCTCCCCCGGCTAGATTAACTGACCAATACTCAACTTGGTTTACAAGCATTACTCCTACTTCATATCGTTAAATGTGTTCAAATCGTCGGGGGATTCGGTAAAAAAAAATGGAATTCATGGCTTTTTTCACTCATAATTCATTTCAAGCAATCAACTGCAATATTGCATTTATCACCCAGAATCCATTGGACCGCCATTTCCAGACAAGTGTCCAATTAAAATAGCGCTGCAATCTTTTCAAGTTCGGTGTAATCTGCCAGTGTTGCTTTCAGAAAAAAAAATTGTATAGTGGGTTTCGATTTCGAAGATGTAACACGACACTTGTCGTGAACACCGATGTCGTAGTTGCTAATTTCAAATCCTACGGGTGACAGTCTAAGACGGAAATTCAAGTAAACGAACACGGTACCCCAGTAAACGAACATATAAAAAACACGTTTTATGAATGAAATTGTTTTCGTTAAAAAGATTCATGAAGCAGTCTCACATGATGACTAGTGATTGCAGACATGACCAGAATTTTGGGAGGTTGTTTCAATTGTTTTATGGAAAAGCAAAATCATTCCAATATATACAAAGCCTCAAAATAAAGCCAGCATTATAAATTACCAAAAGTCGACAAGTTCAGAAAAAATAGAGACATAATCAGAGCAAATATCAGGCAAATCTGATGAACAATGCTCTGTAGCAAAGAAATCAGAATACTCTATTGTTACAGGTGGCAACTATTTCAAGAATGCACTTACCTTGAATCGGTTGGTCTGATCGGTACAATTCCTCTTTACCTTGGTGTCTGTGAGCGTCTGTAGAGATGGGGTAAAAGATTTAATTGGATGCATTTCTAGATGCTTTGGCCTTATTTTAGGGGGGAAGAATCACCAAAAGAGAGTTATTAGAAATACTCAAATAATGGTCCTTTTTTCAAATTTGAGGAATGGGATTCGAAGATTGAGGGCAAGGCCAAAAAGTTTTTGCAACACAACGAAACGTTTGACTGCTTTTACAGAGATTTGTTTTTGTCGCCGTTCTGGGTGTAATTGTTATACAATCTTTATGTTGTTCCAAAATACTAGTCCCCTCCCCCGGCTAGATTAACTGACCAAAGCTCAACTTGGTTTACAAGCATTACTCCTACTTCATATCGTTAAATGTGTTCAAATCGTCGAGGGATTTGGTAAAAAAAATGGAATTCATGGCTTTTTTCACTCATAGTTCATTTTAAGCAATCAACTGCGATATTGCATTTATCACCCAGAATCCATAGGACCGCGATTTCCACACAAGTGTCAAATTGAAATAGCGCTGCAATCTTTTCAAGTTCGGTGTAATCTGCCAGTGTTGCTTTCAGAAAAAAAATTGTATAGTGGTTTTCGATTTCGAAGATGTAACCACGACACTTGTCGTGAACACCGATGTCGTAGTTGCTAATTTCAAATCCTACGGGTGACAGTCTAAGACGGAAATTCAAGTAAACGAACACGGTACCCCAGTAAACGAACATATAAAAAACACGTTTTATGAATGGAATTGTTTTCGTTAAAAAGATTCATGAAGCAGTCTCACATGATGACTAGTGATTGCAGACATGACCAGAATTTTGGGAGGTTGTTTCAATTGTTTTATGGAAAAGCAAAATCATTCCAATATATACAAAGCCTCAAAATAAAGCCAGCATTATAAATTACCAAAAGTCGACAAGTTCAGAAAAAATAGAGACATAATCAGAGCAAATATCAGGCAAATCTGATGAACAATGCTCTGTAGCAAAGAAATCAGAATACTCTATTGTTAAAGGTGGCAACTATTTCAAGAATGCACTTACCTTGAATCGGTTGGTCTGATCGGTACAATTCCTCTTTACCTTGGTGTCTGTGAGCGTCTGTAGAGATGGGGTAAAAGATTTAATTGGATGCATTTCTAGATGCTTTGGCCTTATTTTAGGGGGGAAGAATCACCAAAAGAGAGTTATTAGAAATACTCAAATAATGGTCCTTTTTTCAAATTTGAGGAATGGGATTCGAAGATTGAGGGCAAGGCCAAAAAGTTTTTGCAACACAACGAAACGTTTGACTGCTTTTACAGAGATTTGTTTTTGTCGCCGTTCTGGGTGTAATTGTTATACAATCTTTATGTTGTTCCAAAATACTAGTCCCCTCCCCCGGCTAGATTAACTGACCAAAGCTCAACTTGGTTTACAAGCATTACTCCTACTTCATATCGTTAAATGTGTTCAAATCGTCGAGGGATTTGGTAAAAAAAATGGAATTCATGGCTTTTTTCACTCATAGTTCATTTTAAGCAATCAACTGCGATATTGCATTTATCACCCAGAATCCATAGGACCGCGATTTCCACACAAGTGTCAAATTGAAATAGCGCTGCAATCTTTTCAAGTTCGGTGTAATCTGCCAGTGTTGCTTTCAGAAAAAAAATTGTATAGTGGTTTTCGATTTCGAAGATGTAACCACGACACTTGTCGTGAACACCGATGTCGTAGTTGCTAATTTCAAATCCTACGGGTGACAGTCTAAGACGGAATTCAAGTAAACGAACACGGTACCCCAGTAAACGAACATATAAAAAACACGTTTTATGAATGGAATTGTTTTCGTTAAAAAGATTCATGAAGCAGTCTCACATGATGACTAGTGATTGCAGACATGACCAGAATTTTGGGAGGTTGTTTCAATTGTTTTATGGAAAAGCAAAATCATTCCAATATATACAAAGCCTCAAAATAAAGCCAGCATTATAAATTACCAAAAGTCGACAAGTTCAGAAAAAAATAGAGACATAATCAGAGCAAATATCAGGCAAATCTGATGAGCAATGCTCTGTAGCAAAGAAATCAGAATACTCTATTGTTAAAGGTGGCAACTATTTCAAGAATGCACTTACCTTGAATCGGTTGGTCTGATCGGTACAATTCCTCTTTACCTTGGTGTCTGTGAGCGTCTGTAGAGATGGGGTAAAAGATTTAATTGGATGCATTTCTAGATGCTTTGGCCTTATTTTAGGGGGGAAGAATCACCAAAAGAGAGTTATTAGAAATACTCAAATAATGGTCCTTTTTTCAAATTTGAGGAATGGGATTCGAAGATTGAGGGCAAGGCCAAAAAGTTTTTGCAACACAACGAAACGTTTGACTGTTTTTACAGATATTTTTTCTCGTTGTTCTGGGTGTAATTGTTATACAATCTTTATGTTGTTCCAAAATACTAGTCCCCTCCCCCGGCTAGATTAACTGACCAATACTCAACTTGGTTTACAAGCATTACTCCTACTTCATATCGTTAAATGTGTTCAAATCGTCGGGGGATTCGGTAAAAAAAAATGGAATTCATGGCTTTTTTCACTCATAATTCATTTCAAGCAATCAACTGCAATATTGCATTTATCACCCAGAATCCATTGGACCGCCATTTCCAGACAAGTGTCCAATTAAAATAGCGCTGCAATCTTTTCAAGTTCGGTGTAATCTGCCAGTGTTGCTTTCAGAAAAAAAAATTGTATAGTGGGTTTCGATTTCGAAGATGTAACACGACACTTGTCGTGAACACCGATGTCGTAGTTGCTAATTTCAAATCCTACGGGTGACAGTCTAAGACGGAAATTCAAGTAAACGAACACGGTACCCCAGTAAACGAACATATAAAAAACACGTTTTATGAATGAAATTGTTTTCGTTAAAAAGATTCATGAAGCAGTCTCACATGATGACTAGTGATTGCAGACATGACCAGAATTTTGGGAGGTTGTTTCAATTGTTTTATGGAAAAGCAAAATCATTCCAATATATACAAAGCCTCAAAATAAAGCCAGCATTATAAATTACCAAAAGTCGACAAGTTCAGAAAAAATAGAGACATAATCAGAGCAAATATCAGGCAAATCTGATGAACAATGCTCTGTAGCAAAGAAATCAGAATACTCTATTGTTACAGGTGGCAACTATTTCAAGAATGCACTTACCTTGAATCGGTTGGTCTGATCGGTACAATTCCTCTTTACCTTGGTGTCTGTGAGCGTCTGTAGAGATGGGGTAAAAGATTTAATTGGATGCATTTCTAGATGCTTTGGCCTTATTTTAGGGGGGAAGAATCACCAAAAGAGAGTTATTAGAAATACTCAAATAATGGTCCTTTTTTCAAATTTGAGGAATGGGATTCGAAGATTGAGGGCAAGGCCAAAAAGTTTTTGCAACACAACGAAACGTTTGACTGCTTTTACAGAGATTTGTTTTTGTCGCCGTTCTGGGTGTAATTGTTATACAATCTTTATGTTGTTCCAAAATACTAGTCCCCTCCCCCGGCTAGATTAACTGACCAAAGCTCAACTTGGTTTACAAGCATTACTCCTACTTCATATCGTTAAATGTGTTCAAATCGTCGAGGGATTTGGTAAAAAAAATGGAATTCATGGCTTTTTTCACTCATAGTTCATTTTAAGCAATCAACTGCGATATTGCATTTATCACCCAGAATCCATAGGACCGCGATTTCCACACAAGTGTCAAATTGAAATAGCGCTGCAATCTTTTCAACTTCGGTGTAATCTGCCAGTGTTGCTTTCAGAAAAAAAATTGTATAGTGGTTTTCAATTTCGAAGATGTAACCACGACACTTGTCGTGAACACCGATGTCGTAGTTGCTAATTTCAAATCCTACGGGTGACAGTCTAAGACGGAAATTCAAGTAAACGAACACGGTACCCCAGTAAACGAACATATAAAAAACACGTTTTATGAATGGAATTGTTTTCGTTAAAAAGATTCATGAAGCAGTCTCACATGATGACTAGTGATTGCAGACATGACCAGAATTTTGGGAGGTTGTTTCAATTGTTTTATGGAAAAGCAAAATCATTCCAATATATACAAAGCCTCAAAATAAAGCCAGCATTATAAATTACCAAAAGTCGACAAGTTCAGAAAAAATAGAGACATAATCAGAGCAAATATCAGGCAAATCTGATGAACAATGCTCTGTAGCAAAGAAATCAGAATACTCTATTGTTAAAGGTGGCAACTATTTCAAGAATGCACTTACCTTGAATCGGTTGGTCTGATCGGTACAATTCCTCTTTACCTTGGTGTCTGTGAGCGTCTGTAGAGATGGGGTAAAAGATTTAATTGGATGCATTTCTAGATGCTTTGGCCTTATTTTAGGGGGGAAGAATCACCAAAAGAGAGTTATTAGAAATACTCAAATAATGGTCCTTTTTTCAAATTTGAGGAATGGGATTCGAAGATTGAGGGCAAGGCCAAAAAGTTTTTGCAACACAACGAAACGTTTGACTGCTTTTACAGAGATTTGTTTTTGTCGCCGTTCTGGGTGTAATTGTTATACAATCTTTATGTTGTTCCAAAATACTAGTCCCCTCCCCCGGCTAGATTAACTGACCAAAGCTCAACTTGGTTTACAAGCATTACTCCTACTTCATATCGTTAAATGTGTTCAAATCGTCGAGGGATTTGGTAAAAAAAAATGGAATTCATGGCTTTTTTCACTCATAGTTCATTTTAAGCAATCAACTGCGATATTGCATTTATCACCCAGAATCCATAGGACCGCGATTTCCACACAAGTGTCAAATTGAAATAGCGCTGCAATCTTTTCAAGTTCGGTGTAATCTGCCAGTGTTGCTTTCAGAAAAAAAATTGTATAGTGGTTTTCGATTTCGAAGATGTAACCACGACACTTGTCGTGAACACCGATGTCGTAGTTGCTAATTTCAAATCCTACGGGTGACAGTCTAAGACGGAAATTCAAGTAAACGAACACGGTACCCCAGTAAACGAACATATAAAAAACACGTTTTATGAATGGAATTGTTTTCGTTAAAAAGATTCATGAAGCAGTCTCACATGATGACTAGTGATTGCAGACATGACCAGAATTTTGGGAGGTTGTTTCAATTGTTTTATGGAAAAGCAAAATCATTCCAATATATGCAAAGCCTCAAAATAAAGCCAGCATTATAAATTACCAAAAGTCGACAAGTTCAGAAAAAATAGAGACATAATCAGAGCAAATATCAGGCAAATCTGATGAACAATGCTCTGTAGCAAAGAAATCAGAATACTCTATTGTTAAAGGTGGCAACTATTTCAAGAATGCACTTACCTTGAATCGGTTGGTCTGATCGGTACAATTCCTCTTTACCTTGGTGTCTGTGAGCGTCTGTAGAGATGGGGTAAAAGATTTAATTGGATGCATTTCTAGATGCTTTGGCCTTATTTTAGGGGGGAAGAATCACCAAAAGAGAGTTATTAGAAATACTCAAATAATGGTCCTTTTTTCAAATTTGAGGAATGGGATTCGAAGATTGAGGGCAAGGCCAAAAAGTTTTTGCAACACAACGAAACGTTTGACTGCTTTTACAGAGATTTGTTTTTGTCGCCGTTCTGGGTGTAATTGTTATACAATCTTTATGTTGTTCCAAAATACTAGTTCCCTCCCCCGGCTAGATTAACTGACCAAAGCTCAACTTGGTTTACAAGCATTACTCCTACTTCATATCGTTAAATGTGTTCAAATCGTCGAGGGATTTGGTAAAAAAAATGGAATTCATGGCTTTTTTCACTCATAGTTCATTTTAAGCAATCAACTGCGATATTGCATTTATCACCCAGAATCCATTGGACCGCCATTTCCACACAAGTGTCAAATTGAAATAGCGCTGCAATCTTTTCAAGTTCGGTGTAATCTGCCAGTGTTGCTTTCAGAAAAAAAATTGTATAGTGGTTTTCGATTTCGAAGATGTAACCACGACACTTGTCGTGAACACCGATGTCGTAGTTGCTAATTTCAAATCCTACGGGTGACAGTCTAAGACGGAAATTCAAGTAAACGAACACGGTACCCCAGTAAACGAACATATAAAAAACACGTTTTATGAATGGAATTGTTTTCGTTAAAAAGATTCATCAAGCAGTCTCACATGATGACTAGTGATTTCAGACATGACCAGAATTTTGGGAGGTTGTTTCAATTGTTTTATGGAAAAGCAAAATCATTCCAATATATACAAAGCCTCAAAATAAAGCCAGCATTATAAATTACCAAAAGTCGACAAGTTCAGAAAAAATAGAGACATAATCAGAGCAAATGTCAGGCAATTCTGATGAACAATGCTCTGTAGCAAAGAAATCAGAATACTCTATTGTAAAGCTGGCAACTATTTCAAGAATGCACTTACCTTGAATCGGTTGGTCTGATCGGTACAATTCCTCTTTACCTTGGTGTCTGTGAGCGTCTGTAGAGATGGGGTAAGAGATTTAATTGGATGCATTTCTAGATGCTTTGGCCTTATTTTAGGGGGAAGAATCACCAAAAGAGAGTTATTAGAAATACTCAAATAATGGTCCTTTTTTCAAATTTGAGGAATGGGATTCGAAGATTGAGGGCAAGGCCAAAAAGTTTTTGCAACACAACGAAACATTTGACTGTTTTTACAGATATTTTTTCTCGTTGTTCTGGGTGTAATTGTTATACAATCTTTATGTTGTTCCAAAATACTAGTCCCCTCCCCCGGCTAGATTAACTGACCAATACTCAACTTGGTTTACAAGCATTACTCCTACTTCATATCGTAAAATGTGTTCAAATCGTCGGGGGATTTGGTAAAAAAAAATGGAATTCATGGCTTTTTTCACTCATAATTCATTTCAAGCAATCAACTGCGATATTGCATTTATCACCCAGAATCCATTGGACCGCCATTTCCAGACAAGTGTCCAATTAAAATAGCGCTGCAATCTTTTCAAGTTCGGTGTAATCTGCCAGTGTTGCTTTCAGAAAAAAAAATTGTATAGTGGGTTTCGATTTCGAAGATGTAACACGACACTTGTCGTGAACACCGATGTCGTAGTTGCTAATTTCAAATCCTACGGGTGACAGTCTAAGACGGAAATTCAAGTAAACGAACACGGTACCCCAGTAAACGAACATATAAAAAACACGTTTTATGAATGGAATTGTTTTCGTTAAAAAGATTCATCAAGCAGTCTCACATGATGACTAGTGATTTCAGACATGACCAGAATTTTGGGAGGTTGTTTCAATTGTTTTATGGAAAAGCAAAATCATTCCAATATATACAAAGCCTCAAAATAAAGCCAGCATTATAAATTACCAAAAGTCGACAAGTTCAGAAAAAATAGAGACATAATCAGAGCAAATGTCAGGCAATTCTGATGAACAATGCTCTGTAGCAAAGAAATCAGAATACTCTATTGTAAAGCTGGCAACTATTTCAAGAATGCACTTACCTTGAATCGGTTGGTCTGATCGGTACAATTCCTCTTTACCTTGGTGTCTGTGAGCGTCTGTAGAGATGGGGTAAAAGATTTAATTGGATGCATTTCTACATGCTTTGGCCTTATTTTAGGGGGGAAGAATCACCAAAAGAGAGTTATTAGAAATACTCAAATAATGGTCCTTTTTTCAAATTTGAGGAATGGGATTCGAAGATTGAGGGCAAAGCCAAAAAGTTTTTGCAACACAACGAAACGTTTGACTGTTTTTACAGATATTTTTTCTCGTTGTTCTGGGTGTAATTGTTATACAATCTTTATGTTGTTCCAAAATACTAGTCCCCTCCCCCGGCTAGATTAACTGACCAATACTCAACTTGGTTTACAAGCATTACTCCTACTTCATATCGTTAAATGTGTTCAAATCGTCGGGGATTTGGTAAAAAAAAATGGAATTCATGGCTTTTTTCACTCATAATTCATTTCAAGCAATCAACTGCGATATTGCATTTATCACCCAGAATCCATTGGACCGCCATTTCCAGACAAGTGTCCAATTAAAATAGCGCTGCAATCTTTTCAAGTTCGGTGTAATCTGCCAGTGTTGCTTTCAGAAAAAAAAATTGTATAGTGGGTTTCGATTTCGAAGATGTAACACGACACTTGTCGTGAACACCGATGTCGTAGTTGCTAATTTCAAATCCTACGGGTGACAGTCTAAGACGGAAATTCAAGTAAACGAACACGGTACCCCAGTAAACGAACATATAAAAAACACGTTTTATGAATGGAATTGTTTTCGTTAAAAAGATTCATCAAGCAGTCTCACATGATGACTAGTGATTGCAGACATGACCAGAATTTTGGGAGGTTGTTTCAATTGTTTTATGGAAAAGCAAAATCATTCCAATATATACAAAGCCTCAAAATAAAGCCAGCATTATAAATTACCAAAAGTCGACAAGTTCAGAAAAAATAGAGACATAATCAGAGCAAATATCAGGCAAATCTGATGAACAATGCTCTGTAGCAAAGAAATCAGAATACTCTATTGTTAAAGCTGGCAACTATTTCAAGAATGCACTTACCTTGAATCGGTTGGTCTGATCGGTACAATTCCTCTTTACCTTGGTGTCTGTGAGCGTCTGTAGAGATGGGGTAAAAGATTTAATTGGATGCATTTCTAGATGCTTTGGCCTTATTTTAGGGGGGAAGAATCACCAAAAGAGAGTTATTAGAAATACTCAAATAATGGTCCTTTTTTCAAATTTGAGGAATGGGATTCGAAGATTGAGGGCAAGGCCAAAAAGTTTTTGCAACACAACGAAACGTTTGACTGTTTTTACAGATATTTTTTCTCGTTGTTCTGGGTGTAATTGTTATACAATCTTTATGTTGTTCCAAAATACTAGTCCCCTCCCCCGGCTAGATTAACTGACCAATACTCAACTTGGTTTACAAGCATTACTCCTACTTCATATCGTTAAATGTGTTCAAATCGTCGGGGGATTCGGTAAAAAAAAATGGAATTCATGGCTTTTTTCACTCATAATTCATTTCAAGCAATCAACTGCGATATTGCATTTATCACCCAGAATCCATTGGACCGCCATTTCCAGACAAGTGTCCAATTAAAATAGCGCTGCAATCTTTTCAAGTTCGGTGAAATCTGCCAGTGTTGCTTTCAGAAAAAAAAATTGTATAGTGGGTTTCGATTTCGAAGATGTAACACGACACTTGTCGTGAACACCGATGTCGTAGTTGCTAATTTCAAATCCTACGGGTGACAGTCTAAGACGGAAATTCAAGTAAACGAACACGGTACCCCAGTAAACGAACATATAAAAAACACGTTTTATGAATGGAATTGTTTTCGTTAAAAAGATTCATCAAGCAGTCTCACATGATGACTAGTGATTGCAGACATGACCAGAATTTTGGGAGGTTGTTTCAATTGTTTTATGGAAAAGCAAAATCATTCCAATATATACAAAGCCTCAAAATAAAGCCAGCATTATAAATTACCAAAAGTCGACAAGTTCAGAAAAAATAGAGACATAATCAGAGCAAATGTCAGGCAATTCTGATGAACAATGCTCTGTAGCAAAGAAATCAGAATACTCTATTGTAAAGCTGGCAACTATTTCAAGAATGCACTTACCTTGAATCGGTTGGTCTGATCGGTACAATTCCTCTTTACCTTGGTGTCTGTGAGCGTCTGTAGAGATGGGGTAAGAGATTTAATTGGATGCATTTCTAGATGCTTTGGCCTTATTTTAGGGGGAAGAATCACCAAAAGAGAGTTATTAGAAATACTCAAATAATGGTCCTTTTTTCAAATTTGAGGAATGGGATTCGAAGATTGAGGGCAAGGCCAAAAAGTTTTTGCAACACAACGAAACGTTTGACTGTTTTTACAGATATTTTTTCTCGTTGTTCTGGGTGTAATTGTTATACAATCTTTATGTTGTTCCAAAATACTAGTCCCCTCCCCCGGCTAGATTAACTGACCAATACTCAACTTGGTTTACAAGCATTACTCCTACTTCATATCGTAAAATGTGTTCAAATCGTCGGGGGATTTGGTAAAAAAAAATGGAATTCATGGCTTTTTTCACTCATAATTCATTTCAAGCAATCAACTGCGATATTGCATTTATCACCCAGAATCCATTGGACCGCCATTTCCAGACAAGTGTCCAATTAAAATAGCGCTGCAATCTTTTCAAGTTCGGTGTAATCTGCCAGTGTTGCTTTCAGAAAAAAAATTGTATAGTGGGTTTCGATTTCGAAGATGTAACACGACACTTGTCGTGAACACCGATGTCGTAGTTGCTAATTTCAAATCCTACGGGTGACAGTCTAAGACGGAAATTCAAGTAAACGAACACGGTACCCCAGTAAACGAACATATAAAAAACACGTTTTATGAATGGAATTGTTTTCGTTAAAAAGATTCATCAAGCAGTCTCACATGATGACTAGTGATTTCAGACATGACCAGAATTTTGGGAGGTTGTTTCAATTGTTTTATGGAAAAGCAAAATCATTCCAATATATACAAAGCCTCAAAATAAAGCCAGCATTATAAATTACCAAAAGTCGACAAGTTCAGAAAAAATAGAGACATAATCAGAGCAAATGTCAGGCAATTCCGATGAACAATGCTCTGTAGCAAAGAAATCAGAATACTCTATTGTAAAGCTGGCAACTATTTCAAGAATGCACTTACCTTGAATCGGTTGGTCTGATCGGTACAATTCCTCTTTACCTTGGTGTCTGTGAGCGTCTGTAGAGATGGGGTAAAAGATTTAATTGGATGCATTTCTACATGCTTTGGCCTTATTTTAGGGGGGAAGAATCACCAAAAGAGAGTTATTAGAAATACTCAAATAATGGTCCTTTTTTCAAATTTGAGGAATGGGATTCGAAGATTGAGGGCAAAGCCAAAATGTTTTTGCAACACAACGAAACGTTTGACTGTTTTTACAGATATTTTTTCTCGTTGTTCTGGGTGTAATTGTTATACAATCTTTATGTTGTTCCAAAATACTAGTCCCCTCCCCCGGCTAGATTAACTGACCAATACTCAACTTGGTTTACAAGCATTACTCCTACTTCATATCGTTAAATGTGTTCAAATCGTCGGGGATTTGGTAAAAAAAAATGGAATTCATGGCTTTTTTCACTCATAATTCATTTCAAGCAATCAACTGCGATATTGCATTTATCACCCAGAATCCATTGGACCGCCATTTCCAGACAAGTGTCCAATTAAAATAGCGCTGCAATCTTTTCAAGTTCGGTGTAATCTGCCAGTGTTGCTTTCAGAAAAAAAAATTGTATAGTGGGTTTCGATTTCGAAGATGTAACACGACACTTGTCGTGAACACCGATGTCGTAGTTGCTAATTTCAAATCCTACGGGTGACAGTCTAAGACGGAAATTCAAGTAAACGAACACGGTACCCCAGTAAACGAACATATAAAAAACACGTTTTATGAATGGAATTGTTTTCGTTAAAAAGATTCATCAAGCAGTCTCACATGATGACTAGTGATTGCAGACATGACCAGAATTTTGGGAGGTTGTTTCAATTGTTTTATGGAAAAGCAAAATCATTCCAATATATACAAAGCCTCAAAATAAAGCCAGCATTATAAATTACCAAAAGTCGACAAGTTCAGAAAAAATAGAGACATAATCAGAGCAAATGTCAGGCAATTCTGATGAACAATGCTCTGTAGCAAAGAAATCAGAATACTCTATTGTAAAGCTGGCAACTATTTCAAGAATGCACTTACCTTGAATCGGTTGGTCTGATCGGTACAATTCCTCTTTACCTTGGTGTCTGTGAGCGTCTGTAGAGATGGGGTAAGAGATTTAATTGGATGCATTTCTAGATGCTTTGGCCTTATTTTAGGGGGAAGAATCACCAAAAGAGAGTTATTAGAAATACTCAAATAATGGTCCTTTTTTCAAATTTGAGGAATGGGATTCGAAGATTGAGGGCAAGGCCAAAAAGTTTTTGCAACACAACGAAACATTTGACTGTTTTTACAGATATTTTTTCTCGTTGTTCTGGGTGTAATTGTTATACAATCTTTATGTTGTTCCAAAATACTAGTCCCCTCCCCCGGCTAGATTAACTGACCAATACTCAACTTGGTTTACAAGCATTACTCCTACTTCATATCGTAAAATGTGTTCAAATCGTCGGGGGATTTGGTAAAAAAAAATGGAATTCATGGCTTTTTTCACTCATAATTCATTTCAAGCAATCAACTGCGATATTGCATTTATCACCCAGAATCCATTGGACCGCCATTTCCAGACAAGTGTCCAATTAAAATAGCGCTGCAATCTTTTCAAGTTCGGTGTAATCTGCCAGTGTTGCTTTCAGAAAAAAAAATTGTATAGTGGGTTTCGATTTCGAAGATGTAACACGACACTTGTCGTGAACACCGATGTCGTAGTTGCTAATTTCAAATCCTACGGGTGACAGTCTAAGACGGAAATTCAAGTAAACGAACACGGTACCCCAGTAAACGAACATATAAAAAACACGTTTTATGAATGGAATTGTTTTCGTTAAAAAGATTCATCAAGCAGTCTCACATGATGACTAGTGATTGCAGACATGACCAGAATTTTGGGAGGTTGTTTCAATTGTTTTATGGAAAAGCAAAATCATTCCAATATATACAAAGCCTCAAAATAAAGCCAGCATTATAAATTACCAAAAGTCGACAAGTTCAGAAAAAATAGAGACATAATCAGAGCAAATGTCAGGCAATTCTGATGAACAATGCTCTGTAGCAAAGAAATCAGAATACTCTATTGTAAAGCTGGCAACTATTTCAAGAATGCACTTACCTTGAATCGGTTGGTCTGATCGGTACAATTCCTCTTTACCTTGGTGTCTGTGAGCGTCTGTAGAGATGGGGTAAAAGATTTAATTGGATGCATTTCTACATGCTTTGGCCTTATTTTAGGGGGAAGAATCACCAAAAGAGAGTTATTAGAAATACTCAAATAATGGTCCTTTTTTCAAATTTGAGGAATGGGATTCGAAGATTGAGGGCAAGGCCAAAAAGTTTTTGCAACACAACGAAACGTTTGACTGTTTTTACAGATATTTTTTCTCGTTGTTCTGGGTGTAATTGTTATACAATCTTTATGTTGTTCCAAAATACTAGTCCCCTCCCCCGGCTAGATTAACTGACCAATACTCAACTTGGTTTACAAGCATTACTCCTACTTCATATCGTTAAATGTGTTCAAATCGTCGGGGATTTGGTAAAAAAAATGGAATTCATGGCTTTTTTCACTCATAATTCATTTCAAGCAATCAACTGCGATATTGCATTTATCACCCAGAATCCATTGGACCGCCATTTCCAGACAAGTGTCCAATTAAAATAGCGCTGCAATCTTTTCAAGTTCGGTGTAATCTGCCAGTGTTGCTTTCAGAAAAAAAAATTGTATAGTGGGTTTCGATTTCGAAGATGTAACACGACACTTGTCGTGAACACCGATGTCGTAGTTGCTAATTTCAAATCCTACGGGTGACAGTCTAAGACGGAAATTCAAGTAAACGAACACGGTACCCCAGTAAACGAACATATAAAAAACACGTTTTATGAATGGAATTGTTTTCGTTAAAAAGATTCATCAAGCAGTCTCACATGATGACTAGTGATTGCAGACATGACCAGAATTTTGGGAGGTTGTTTCAATTGTTTTATGGAAAAGCAAAATCATTCCAATATATACAAAGCCTCAAAATAAAGCCAGCATTATAAATTACCAAAAGTCGACAAGTTCAGAAAAAATAGAGACATAATCAGAGCAAATGTCAGGCAATTCTGATGAACAATGCTCTGTAGCAAAGAAATCAGAATACTCTATTGTAAAGCTGGCAACTATTTCAAGAATGCACTTACCTTGAATCGGTTGGTCTGATCGGTACAATTCCTCTTTACCTTGGTGTCTGTGAGCGTCTGTAGAGATGGGGTAAGAGATTTAATTGGATGCATTTCTAGATGCTTTGGCCTTATTTTAGGGGGAAGAATCACCAAAAGAGAGTTATTAGAAATACTCAAATAATGGTCCTTTTTTCAAATTTGAGGAATGGGATTCGAAGATTGAGGGCAAGGCCAAAAAGTTTTTGCAACACAACGAAACGTTTGACTGTTTTTACAGATATTTTTTCTCGTTGTTCTGGGTGTAATTGTTATACAATCTTTATGTTGTTCCAAAATACTAGTCCCCTCCCCCGGCTAGATTAACTGACCAATACTCAACTTGGTTTACAAGCATTACTCCTACTTCATATCGTTAAATGTGTTCAAATCGTCGGGGGATTTGGTAAAAAAAAAATGGAATTCATGGCTTTTTTCACTCATAATTCATTTCAAGCAATCAACTGCGATATTGCATTTATCACCCAGAATCCATTGGACCGCCATTTCCAGACAAGTGTCCAATTAAAATAGCGCTGCAATCTTTTCAAGTTCGGTGTAATCTGCCAGTGTTGCTTTCAGAAAAAAAAATTGTATAGTGGGTTTCGATTTCGAAGATGTAACACGACACTTGTCGTGAACACCGATGTCGTAGTTGCTAATTTCAAATCCTACGGGTGACAGTCTAAGACGGAAATTCAAGTAAACGAACACGGTACCCCAGTAAACGAACATATAAAAAACACGTTTTATGAATGGAATTGTTTTCGTTAAAAAGATTCATCAAGCAGTCTCACATGATGACTAGTGATTGCAGACATGACCAGAATTTTGGGAGGTTGTTTCAATTGTTTTATGGAAAAGCAAAATCATTCCAATATATACAAAGCCTCAAAATAAAGCCAGCATTATAAATTACCAAAAGTCGACAAGTTCAGAAAAAATAGAGACATAATCAGAGCAAATGTCAGGCAATTCTGATGAACAATGCTCTGTAGCAAAGAAATCAGAATACTCTATTGTAAAGCTGGCAACTATTTCAAGAATGCACTTACCTTGAATCGGTTGGTCTGATCGGTACAATTCCTCTTTACCTTGGTGTCTGTGAGCGTCTGTAGAGATGGGGTAAAAGATTTAATTGGATGCATTTCTACATGCTTTGGCCTTATTTTAGGGGGAAGAATCACCAAAAGAGAGTTATTAGAAATACTCAAATAATGGTCCTTTTTTCAAATTTGAGGAATGGGATTCGAAGATTGAGGGCAAGGCCAAAAAGTTTTTGCAACACAACGAAACGTTTGACTGTTTTTACAGATATTTTTTCTCGTTGTTCTGGGTGTAATTGTTATACAATCTTTATGTTGTTCCAAAATACTAGTCCCCTCCCCCGGCTAGATTAACTGACCAATACTCAACTTGGTTTACAAGCATTACTCCTACTTCATATCGTTAAATGTGTTCAAATCGTCGGGGATTTGGTAAAAAAAATGGAATTCATGGCTTTTTTCACTCATAATTCATTTCAAGCAATCAACTGCGATATTGCATTTATCACCCAGAATCCATTGGACCGCCATTTCCAGACAAGTGTCCAATTAAAATAGCGCTGCAATCTTTTCAAGTTCGGTGTAATCTGCCAGTGTTGCTTTCAGAAAAAAAAATTGTATAGTGGGTTTCGATTTCGAAGATGTAACACGACACTTGTCGTGAACACCGATGTCGTAGTTGCTAATTTCAAATCCTACGGGTGACAGTCTAAGACGGAAATTCAAGTAAACGAACACGGTACCCCAGTAAACGAACATATAAAAAACACGTTTTATGAATGGAATTGTTTTCGTTAAAAAGATTCATCAAGCAGTCTCACATGATGACTAGTGATTGCAGACATGACCAGAATTTTGGGAGGTTGTTTCAATTGTTTTATGGAAAAGCAAAATCATTCCAATACAAACAAAGCCTCAAAATAAAGCCAGCATTATAAATTACCAAAAGTCGACAAGTTCAGAAAAAATAGAGACATAATCAGAGCAAATATCAGGCAATTCTGATGAACAATGCTCTGTAGCAAAGAAATCAGAATACTCTATTGTAAAGCTGGCAACTATTTCAAGAATGCACTTACCTTGAATCGGTTGGTCTGATCGGTACAATTCCTCTTTACCTTGGTGTCTGTGAGCGTCTGTAGAGATGGGGTAAAAGATTTAATTGGATGCATTTCTAGATGCTTTGGCCTTATTTTAGGGGGAAGAATCACCAAAAGAGAGTTATTAGAAATACTCAAATAATGGTCCTTTTTTCAAATTTGAGGAATGGGATTCGAAGATTGAGGGCAAGGCCAAAAAGTTTTTGCAACACAACGAAACGTTTGACTGTTTTTACAGATATTTTTTCTCGTTGTTCTGGGTGTAATTGTTATACAATCTTTATGTTGTTCCAAAATACTAGTCCCCTCCCCCGGCTAGATTAACTGACCAAAGCTCAACTTGGTTTACAAGCATTACTCCTACTTCATATCGTTAAATGTGTTCAAATCGTCGGGGGATTTGGTAAAAAAAAATGGAATTCATGGCTTTTTTCACTCATAATTCATTTCAAGCAATCAACTGCGATATTGCATTTATCACCCAGAATCCATTGGACCGCCATTTCCAGACAAGTGTCCAATTAAAATAGCGCTGCAATCTTTTCAAGTTCGGTGTAATCTGCCAGTGTTGCTTTCAGAAAAAAAAATTGTATAGTGGGTTTCGATTTCGAAGATGTAACACGACACTTGTCGTGAACACCGATGTCGTAGTTGCTAATTTCAAATCCTACGGGTGACAGTCTAAGACGGAAATTCAAGTAAACGAACACGGTACCCCAGTAAACGAACATATAAAAAACACGTTTTATGAATGGAATTGTTTTCGTTAAAAAGATTCATCAAGCAGTCTCACATGATGACTAGTGATTGCAGACATGACCAGAATTTTGGGAGGTTGTTGCAATTGTTTTATGGAAAAGCAAAATCATTCCAATATATACAAAGCCTCAAAATAAAGCCAGCATTATAAATTACCAAAAGTCGACAAGTTCAGAAAAAATAGAGACATAATCAGAGCAAATATCAGGCAAATCTGATGAACAATGCTCTGTAGCAAAGAAATCAGAATACTCTATTGTTAAAGGTGGCAACTATTTCAAGAATGCACTTACCTTGAATCGGTTGGTCTGATCGGTACAATTCCTCTTTACCTTGGTGTCTGTGAGCGTCTGTAGAGATGGGGTAAAAGATTTAATTGGATGCATTTCTAGATGCTTTGGCCTTATTTTAGGGGGAAGAATCACCAAAAGAGAGTTATTAGAAATACTCAAATAATGGTCCTTTTTTCAAATTTGAGGAATGGGATTCGAAGATTGAGGGCAAGGCCAAAAAGTTTTTGCAACACAACGAAACGTTTGACTGTTTTTACAGATATTTTTTCTCGTTGTTCTGGGTGTAATTGTTATACAATCTTTATGTTGTTCCAAAATACTAGTCCCCTCCCCCGGCTAGATTAACTGACCAAAGCTCAACTTGGTTTACAAGCATTACTCCTACTTCATATCGTTAAATGTGTTCAAATCGTCGGGGATTTGGTAAAAAAAATGGAATTCATGGCTTTTTTCACTCATAATTCATTTCAAGCAATCAACTGCGATATTGCATTTATCACCCAGAATCCATTGGACCGCCATTTCCAGACAAGTGTCCAATTAAAATAGCGCTGCAATCTTTTCAAGTTCGGTGTAATCTGCCAGTGTTGCTTTCAGAAAAAAAAATTGTATAGTGGGTTTCGATTTCGAAGATGTAACACGACACTTGTCGTGAACACCGATGTCGTAGTTGCTAATTTCAGGTCCTACGGGTGACAGTCTATGACGGAAATTCAAGTAAACGAACACGGAACCCCAGTAAACGAACATATAAAAAACACGTTTTATGAATAGAATTGCTTTCGTTAAAAAGATTCGTGAAGCAGTCTCACATGATGACTAGTGATTGCAGACATGACCAGAATTTTGGGAGGTTGTTTCAATTGTTTCAAGAAAAAGCAAAATCATTCCAATATACAAAGCCTCAAAATAAAGCCAGCATTTCAAATTGACAAAGATCGACACGTTCAGATAATCAGAGCAAATGTCAGGCAATTATGATGAGCAATGCTCTGTAGCAAAGAAATAAGAATACTCTATTGTAAAGGTGGCAACTATTTTAAGAATGCACTTACCTTGAATCGGTTGGTCTGATCGGTACAATTCCTCTTTACCGTGGTGTCTGCGAGCGTCTGTCGAGATGGGTTAAATTATTAATTTTGTTACATTTCTAGATGTTTTGACTTTATTTTTGTTTCGGGAGGAATCCCTGAGAGAGTTAGTGGAAATGCTCTCTCCAGATTACTTACCATCATTGGTTGGTGCAGAAAAGACCGAGCCTGAGCACATGAGAAGAACCACAACAGCAAACAACTTCATGTTGAGCGGTAGTAGCTGAGAAAAATAGTAATATTTGGGAAGGAATTTCAGTTGTTGTTTAAAGCTCAAGTGCCCTTAGTTTATCTTGCAGCTTGCAAAGAAAAGTAAACTGCAATTAAAGGAAATTTTGATACCTGAAGTCGAAACCCCACAGTAAATTCAACTTACCATATGGGCTCAATATTTAATATAATATTAAATATACTATTTTGACACTTTTCAAGACTGCTTGGCGCCTGTGCCGAAAGATTATCCTGTTTGAAATGCGTCACATGGACTGTAACAACAGTTTATAAATACTCAGGAAAATCAATGTGGTAATGGTGTACAAATTCGTTTCTGTAACTTTACGCTTAACCAATAGTATTTCGTCAATAAAATTGGAATATTCTATTATAGCAGGGTAGGTGCGGTATACCTTTAATGTTATACTTTATTTGACAGGAGCAGCTGTCATTTAAAAAGGTTCATTGTCAATTTAGCTTCTCAATTTGAAGACACAAAGTCTCAGGGTTGTATCTTTATACTTGCAAGTTTTGTTGAAATGGACACGCAGCATGTTGAAAACGTTAAAATAAACTTGTGTCTGTGTGAACCCCATTAAAGTCATGCAGGAAATATCCCTCGTTTGATATAATGCTCGATAAAATCCCAATAATTATATTTTGAACGCTGGATGCCAACTTTATTGTAGTTAATTTAGATCTGGTGCATGGGAAAATACATGCAGTTAATCAGCGGCTATATCTCAATATCAGCGGTAATAACATCACTGCACAATTGAACCAAAGATCCAAACGAGTACGAGAAGGTGTAAAAGAGGAAGAAATAGACACATTTGAATGGAAAAGGCTGAACCTAACACAGAATTACAAAATCAAGATTTTAAATTCGATGAACAATTTACACAATAAAAACGACAGCTTTAGGTATTGCGTTGTGGAGAAAAAACCTGTTCACCATGGTCCATCTAAACACAGATATGCCCACTAAACCGTGGATGTTCTATTTTATCCTTTCCGAGAAAGAAAAAAAAATTGAAGAACCTTCTTCTGATGTAGGTACTACGAAATCTATTTATAACAAAAGTATCAAAGTCCATGCCATCCTTACCAACTTTCCAATTTTTCCTGGTTGCGTCAAGAAATGTGACAGTAATATTTATTTGGAGGTTATCTACGCTCAAGAATTGTGCTAAACTACACAAGTTCATCCAGGTCTTTTCTTTATTCTGAGAGTTGAGCTTTTTTTTTTTTGACTGAGACACCTCACCTATGGGGGTATAGGGGTAAAAAGGACAAAACGGAAATTACGAATGAAACCCAAGAAATATAAAAATATAATACAAACGACAAATGAAAACATAGTGTGGCTGGCTGTCGGGAGATTGCTTCTTGATGAGTCAGCTCTCCGGTTGGTGTATCATTTTGAACGAATGCCAACTTACACCACACAGACATCCATCGCCACGGTGCTGACGGCTACAGTAATTACATATATGATCAACAACCCGTAAAAACGCATAATACGCGCCGGAATAGTCACTTTTTACGCATGGTTCGGTTAACATTGTGATCCTCTACTCTGGCAAGTACTCATATGCATGCATGCAGCAGAGACTACGAGTAGTGCTTCACGTTAATCATGTCTGGAGTCAAGGTCTCAAATGCATGCAGTTGAGACACCGAGTAGTGCTCCACATTTATCATGTCTGGAGTCAAGGTCTCAAATGCATGCAGTTGAGACACCGAGTAGTGCTCCACATTTATCATGTCTGGAGTCAAGGTCTCAAATGCATGCAGTTGAGACACCGAGTAGTGCTCCACATTTATCATGTCTGGAGTCAAGGTATCAAATGCATGCACCCGAGACACCGAGTAGTGCTTCACATTCTTGCAAATTAACAAGATGCAGATTCTGGCTGTGGAATCTGTAAGAACTGAAAACCCTCATCGAAATACTGATTATGCGGCCCCCTTTCATCCTCTGTAGTTTTGTTTCGTTTGGAGTGTATTTGGTCAACATGCTGGCAAGCATGAAAACATGCTAAAGATTTCGTGCATTCAGAATTAATTACTCTGTGTATTGATGCACGTTTGGAAGACAAATGTAGCGTGGACCCTGCCTCTAAAATTTTGGGTGCCAAGGCAGGACGTTTGCAAGATAAAACAAAATTGATACAAATGATGTTTTTTAAGTGTACTTGGTGTTGCTTTGACAGAAATGTTGAGTTTAACTCAGGTCAACTTGATTTTACTGGTCAGAAATGAATAGCACAGCGATGGTTACCCAAGGAATAAATTTGAAGCCTGGTGAGATGTTTCCATTCTCTGATCCTAGGCCTAGAGAGTCGTCTTGTAAACGGCTGTGGACATTAACACAAACTTCCTTCGTGTGACGGTCGATAGCCTTTCAGGACATCGTTGTGGTGTATTGCAGAAACTTCTTGAAGTCAAATTACCGCCTGAGGCCCCATTGCCCGTAAAACCCTCCGGGATGGGAGCGTGTGACCAAACAACCTTAGAAATCGTGTGATCTGACGGTTCAACCAACTGTCACTCATCACCTGATCGAACTGCTGTGAATTGTCCTAACTTTCCCTCAATACCTTTTGAGAGGGGTGTCAATCATGGGATCGCCCTGGCAGTGACTGATATGGGGGAGGGGCGTATCCATCCTGGTATGTTAGTGCACAGACACTACATTATGTTAATACACGCAATAGCTATTCCCCTCTAAAATACTCCTTCCCTCTTTGGAAAATGTATCAGGCCACTGTGTGGGATAATTGCCAATGTGTCTGGAAGCTTGTGGTTGGCGCCAGCACGGTAAACAGATAGTGTGGTGACCTTGATATGCCCTTGTGATTTACAGGGCCGAGCCTGGGCCAGGAGAGACTCGCCACGTGGAATTATTTACACTGTCAAGATCCAGCTTTTGTGCTATAATGGCCTTCGATGAGTGAGCCACGGTGTTTCAAGCAAGTATAGTGAGAATTTTCTGTGTATATTTAGTATCGCCGATTTTTGGTATTGTTAAATTCAGCGTCCCCTTCCGACCACGCCCCTGAAAAGGACGCTTCCTTCACAAAACATACAGAGAGGTCTGCCTAGGAAGGCCTCTGCCTGATTTATTTTGAAAGAAACAGAAACAGACATTGAATCGTTAACTGCAACTAAATCTGAGACAATTTGGTAACACCATGCTGTATTGTGTCAGAAATTGACGTAGGTTCCTCGTATTAGATAAATAAATTAATAATAATATTGTATAATTATATAAACTGTTAACATGTCCCCGAAAAGTCAAAACCGAGTGATCGAGGCCGGAAGTGAAACAAACGGGAAATGTGCATGAAACCGATTTTTTGTTATTGGCATAGTTGAATAGCATATGTATCTAAGATTCATCCAAGTGAGGTAATTTTTCGTGAAAAATGGTAATAAAGGTGACAAAAAATAGGAATTCTGAAGTGTGTTCGAGTAAGTTTTTCGCAAAAACAAATCAAAGGTATTCATCGTTCGAAACGAAGAAAAAATGGCTGCGTTCGTACACACCATTTCCCGCAATGCTCGCTTGCCATCCTAGCATGGTTAGAATGTGTATTGACTGATCTGTCTATTTATAGTAATGATATCACTGCCTGGACGTCTGCCAACTTCACGCAAGCCCTGGAAGAGTGTAAACAAAAACGTTTGCCCGCATGTAAAAACCTGCGTCTGATTGCGTCGAACAGAGACTGCGTAAGCAAAAGGCAGATTTTTCATTGGACGCTATCTTGTGCAGGATTCATTGATTATTTGGATGCGTGACGTAAATTGTGTAAGCAATTCAAAGGCATTTCATTGGTCCTGCCGGCGCAGCTTTGATTTGTTTACTACGATGGTGTGACGTATGACGGCGCTCGTCCAATCTAAAAAGGTAAAAGGATACCTTTTCAAGGCGAATAGAATTCCTGATGTGCGTATGAGTTCTGTGTGTACAAGTGTGTGCATGCATTGCCTTAACTTGAACAAACTTTGAGCCAGAAAAAGCCCAGTTTTAAACGCTTTATAAACAGTTTAATCATTAAACCCAAATCTACATTTTCTTTTGCTCGCGTTGATAACTCTTTGGATTCGTAGTTGTTTTGCTGTTGAACTTTTTGGTGCCATACTAACAAACTCTTTTGGACATGACTGTTACCCGTGAGACTCGAATACGGCGAGATCTGAACTCCGCTCGAGATGCCAACCTCGGTGGTCTTTCTCGTGCGGACGAAGATGCTCTAACACAGTTGGTCACCGACATCTTTGTGGATGACACAGACTTTGATTCGTCTGACGAAAACAGTGACTCCTCGGGTGCTGTTCACCAGTACCCGAGGTAGGTCAAGAGGAAGATTTTTTTCCACGCCACGGGTGAGAGAACAGACAGCGATGAGGATGATGATGGACCGACTGTGGAAGCTTACTTTCACAATAGCACCGAAAATTTCCCAGTTTAAGAATTCAGCAGTCTTTGCTTTTATTACAAAGCGGTTTTCCTACTTTTTATGTAATTTACTTTACTGCCACACCGCTATCGGCCCAAACACACAATGACTTGTTAACATTAGAAGTGGGAATTCACAAAATCCGATCCGAATCGTGTTCAATACAGGAAGTTTACGCCTTCATGTCTCAATATTCATTAAAGTCATGACACTGGAACGTTTAGAAAGGATTATTCTGCTCATAATTTCATAAATCCAGAAATATCAGAAAAGCCACAACTCAACATTAAATATCCCGTTGCTACGGAGATTTTACATGGGTACATACTCAGCGCACGAACAAACACACACGTTCTCTACGTTGTGGCGTGCTACGTGCCTTTTTCGAAGTCGTTTTTCTCGAAAACTCTCCCCGGTTGGGCGGACACGCACGATCATCTTTATCGTGTCGTATTTTCGTAAGGTACAAAAATAAGTTTGTTTGAAAGCCCGTTAATTACTCTTTATTGTGATGTACATATCTCAAACAGTAAAATACGGGGATTTCACCAAATATGCCCTGACAGGTCACAAATGTCCGTTTGCATACGAGACTGCATCATTGCATTGTTCTTCGTGTATTTTAGAATTTTGGCAGGATATTTCTCTTTTATGTCAGGTGATTTTTTCATTTTCTATAAATTGATATTCATTTACTAGCAAATATTTTCCAACGCCCCTTTTCAGATTTGGATTTTTTAAGAAGTAACTGCACAAAAATATTATCAATTTTAAAATCTTTGCACGTTATTTTTCCTATCCAAGGGTTCCCGAAGCGCGCCATCAGCTGTCGACTTTTAGGCTTTATACCATTGTAAGTGTGAGCAGGTATCCAGCCACGCCAAAGTCGCTCCTGATAGCGAGCTTCTGGAACTCTTGGATAATAAAAGTAACTTGCAAAACTACTGCAATTTTCAATATTTTTGGTTTCGATACTTACAAACTCCACTCGGAAAATTGTTTGTAGTATATTTGCAAATATATCGGTTTATTTAAATACCTGAAGTGAAAGGTAAATATCCCGCCAAAAATTCACCTCACCACTTCCAAAAATCTAAAATACATGAAGAACAGAGCCAGTCGGTGGCCTCGTAGGCAGATGAACATTTACGGAATTAAACTTTATGGTAGTTTGTTGATAAAAGTACCCCCCCAAAAAAATCAAATTCTTTTACGTCTTTTATTTAGTAGTTAATAAACTAAACAATCTACTTTTACTAAAGATGTTTAATTTAACCTTTCATGAAAGGAACTGCGTCAAGTCAACTCAACTGAACGTAGAACCTATTGGCTGCAGGTAGGCAAGTCTTTGCAACATTGTTCAATGTCGTATCCATGAAGGGACAGGTGGTGAAAATAAAGTGCATGAACAAGGAGAGCTGGGAACGATCTTTCTCGAAGTAAAGGTCGTTAATGAAATTAGATTTTCCTATATAATGTAATTACTTAAGGAAAAAATTCTAAATTTCATGGAGTAGTTTCTTTTTCTCATTATGTTGCTAGGGGGAACAAGAAAATTACTAATAATCTGTGGAAATGAGCCTAAGAACTAACCTGACGAAGCTTCAGCTCAATGAAAAAAAAATTGCCGGAAAAACAATATTTTCTAGGATTTGATTTTCAATCAATAACTTTAGACTGATTTTAAATCGCATCTTACCCAGTGAACCGATGAGTTATAGTAATTGCGCGCACGTGTGCCGCGTCAAAGCTGGTGCACGCACCTGGTGACACTTTTCTAAAAATATGTCTTTGACGCATTATTGGAATTGACCTTCATTCATTGTTCCCTTAAATATGACAGCTTACGAGAAAGAATCATTTCAAGAGGAGCTCAGTCCCGCAATCACCTTAAAACGAAATGTGATTTTCAAAATGATAATCGTATCAGTTACTTTTTAAGTAACTGCAAATGGTGAAGTGTGCCTTTAAACAGAATTTCATTAGCAACCTCTCTTTTCTGGCATTTTCGTTCCAAATTCTACTTGCTCATGTACGTTCGTTTCACTTCATGAACTTTACGTGTAAATGAAAATGTGAAAAGATAATGGCACTATCCCCTCCGTTGACACTTCCTCTCTGGTGACTTGCGACGCTTACAAACTGAAGCATAAAGAGTCTAGCCTAGTTATTTCCGGTAAGGGGTTCAAAGGGCAAAGATCAGAAGATGACTAAAGGATGGTAATTTTGAGTATTATGTTCTAGAGCGCCAGTGGAGGACCATTTATTTTTTCAAAATAATCCTGCTGTCAGAAAAGTTGAAAAGGTTTTTCTGCAGGCAGACGATAAGTTCGAGATTGACGTTTGCTGGTCTGCAGCAGTTCTTGTCAGCAATGTTTTGATTAATTTTTTTGGGACAACCAGATTTTTCCTTAAAGTTTATTTTAAAAAAATGTTCAGGCTAAAGAAATTCATCTTGAAAGTCTGGCAGGTTTGTTTTAATGTTTCTGAAAATTAATATGCTGTCAGATACTATAGTCCGATTTGCTGACGCCACTACTTGCAGTGTCCGCCTCATTCACGCACACATTCCTAAGCTTCACGCGTGCGTGATTAAGGTTAGCAGTGTGCTCCCATTGGCTGAGGAAGTATTGCATCTCACCTGTACACACGCGTAGGGACACCCAGTGATGGCTCCTGATTCTTGTCACCGAATCGGCCTATACTGGGCCCTTTTCGCAGGTGCTTATTAGAAGTAAATAATCACACAATAACTATTCATTGTACAGGTTTTTCTACATTATTTCTCCCATTCAAGGGCTCCGAAGACACGCAATCAGGGGTCAACTTTCAGGCTCTTTGTCTTTAGGGTAGTTATATTCAGGAATACATGTTTGAAATTCATATTGATCATGCCCCAAAGCCACGTTTGATTACAATATCAATTAACGTAATTTCATATGACCTTAGACGTTCAGTATGAAAGAGGAGAGCTGAACGAACGTATGGAATAAAATAAAGTTACTCAATATTCCAAAAGAATCAGCGTTACCATGAACATGTCAGAGAACCCTCAATGATGTGTTGCACCTGATTATTGACAGTGTTCTCATTTGATCGTGATGTGGAATGGGTACAGAGGTGTCTTTCATTTGCATTTACCCATGTCGCTTGGAATATGATTACATAATCCAGTTGTATTTCTTCAATATAAAAATCTCAGTTTCGCCCCATTCTAGAGGCGTGTGGTTGCTATGGCCCGTTGCAGACTGCAGGTTGGGATTCGGTCTTGACTTTTTGTATAACAATAAATTACTGAGTACCGAAAGGTTGGTGTCCACTGCCTTCATCACCCCGTGTGTGGTGAAGATCAATCCCAGATAGCCGACTAAAGATATCGTGAATCACGATAAAAGGAGAATGACTTTCACAAATCACGGTGGCCCCCATCCCAAAGTTTGTAAAGATGTTGAAATACGCATCCTGTTCATTCTCACTCTGTTAAAATATGTACGCTGCTCAAAGGTAATTATGACAACCATTAGCTTGTGAGCGCTCCGTTTTCATGAAAAATACTTTTACCTCAGCGGGTAAGCTTAGGTTTTAGTATCCGAGTAATATACTAAGTACTCATAAAAACAGAGATTGGACAATACACGGTGATACTTTTGTTGCAATGATTTAACACGCTGAGGTTTCAATATCTTTTGGGGAGGGGGTGTTTTTGTTTTTGTTATTAAAGGTATACCGTACAATCATATCGACATAAAAATGGAGAAGAGTACCACTTGTAACATTTAACCTGCGTCACACACATTAAACGTTTCCAAACTCCATTATTGAAACTACTTCCGCAGCTACATCAGATCAATCGGGTTCGCAATCTAAAATAGCATGAGAGTACAAATTGGAACTAACAATAAGTGAACTCTAAGGTTAGACTGTCAGACAAATCAAGTCACTACCTCTGTTGGTAAATAATACTATCTACGACGAGTCTATTTACATAAATCCCTTGAAAGCAGTCAACTATAATTACCTATATGGCTTCCACATGAAGAATCGTGATCATACAACAACCATGCAATTCATAAGCAAGAAACATCAAATTTCATTTACACTGTTTGGTTCTCTCTAAAAATCACAGGAAATCGGACTTTCTGATAAACTTCCAATAGACTGCAGTGGCTCATATAAAATGCATTTGAGTGTTAAGAAATCTAATAGGCTCAAATCATTTGGAGAACTCGACAAAACATAGAATAGGTAGCACTTGAAGCTATGCATTGTGGAAGTACTGAATATGTTAGGCTTGCGGTTGCACCATGTAGAAAATATCTCTTTTATGAGTGTGTGATTCTGAGAAGAACCGATGGTGAACACTCGATGTTCCGAACAGTATGCTTTGTTCGTTTACCAGAAAGTCCAATTTCCTGTAATTTTCAGAGAGGCACAAACAGTGTAAGTGATATTTGATGTTTCATGGTTATGAATTACATGGTAGTCAGTCACCCTTCTGAAGACGAACAGAGCATACTGTTCCCTACGTCGAGTGTTCACCATTATCAGTTCTCAGAACCACACACTTATATCAGAGATATTTTCTGCATAGTGTAACCGCAAGCCTAACCTATTCAAAACATGGAATAAATCATGGAAACTATCTCTTCCTTTTGTTCAGGATCACAGGTAAAAAGACTCTTGCAAAACGTGCCTATGTGGCATTTCTGTAGCGTCCAATCCACGCAAGCTATTAAGCAGTACCACTGCAAGTGTATGAGATCTAAATACATATATAGCTATTTATGCAAGGAACCACTGTAGAAATACTCTGTGCTCCAGAGATTTGACAGATTTATGAAGGTCTAAGTTTAGCCGCAAAATTTACACTACTTAGGTTTAAATATCATATTTTGAAAATAGTCTGATCATAACAAAATACCTCTGACAATTGTGATCACTTCATTTAAAATTATTTTCTTTTCCAGATGACGCTGTTGCTATGTCAAACCAGTGGGTTTGTGCTCACCCTGGTAAGGTACTCGTGTACCGTCGAGACGCGACACTAGCCTATGAGTTCCGCACCGTACGGGAGAGTGAGGTTGGCAAGACAGGAGTGTACCTCGTGGGTGTCGCAGTCATGAAAAACGGTCACGTCCTAGTTGGGGATAGAAAGAGGAAGGTGTTGACCGAACACCAATCCAGAGATAGTAAACTCATACACACCATGCCTGTAAAGTAAATATGATACTGTAAGTAAAACTAAACAGATTGAAACTCTGAAACAAAAACTGTACAAAAAGAAAGCCAAAGTGTGACCACAAAAATTGCAAAAAAAAAGATAAAAATGATACTGGAATTGAAACTAAAGAGACTGCAACTACATGTACTCTCTGGAACTAAAACTGCACGAAAAAAGAAGAAAACATCTCCAAACTGTGGTTAGAAAAAGAGTTTAAAAATTATGTTTTGAGTGAAAGATTAAAAAGTACGCCCCCAAAAAAGGGGGTTGCCAAAGCGTGCAGTGAAAAATACCCGTACTGCAATTGAGACTCCAGATAACCTTTCCCACTGCAAAATCTCTGGGTTATCTCGGGGGTAACGGCAATCATAAGAGGAAATAAATGGCCAGGGTTCATTAACCCTGCCATTGACCAGGGTTAACGATGACAATTAATGTCGGGGTTGACAGCCAAACCCCGGGGTATTAGCACAGAAGTGGGAAACCAACCAGGGTTCCCAAGCAAACTCGGGGTTTAGGCACCAATTTGTAAGATCGATTGAGGTTCAAAAGAGCTAAAATTGAAGTGCTTTGATAATCTGCTGCAGCCAAACCACGGAACCGATATCCCAATATCATTGAACATAGCACTTTCAAACCGAACCAAACGATCGATTCGGATGTTTGGTTTCGAGACAGTGCCATAACAGCGCACGGAATTCACGCAATGCCCTGCATCACTCGATCCTTGTAAAAATCATGTGCTGAGAATTCACTAATAATCAACCGAGAATATGTATGGTACGTCATTTCCGCTGCGTAACAATTCTCACTACATCCAATTGTGCTTATTTAAACATGTATTCACGCAATATGACGTATGCCAATAACCACGCCCTTACACTCCATATGAGACTAATGATGTCATAAATGGCAGTGCAAACCGAATTTTGACTCGTGCTCGATGGAAGGATGGTTTTGTCAGGCCAGAAGCAGCACTCTAGGGCTCGTCCAGATTTGGTGCGCTCGGTGGCCTAACTTGCCTTTCGTTGGGTGAAAGCCGTAATATATTTACGTTGTAAATGGACTTTGGCCAGATCTCTAAAAGCTGCTCGCAAACTTCAAATTATAAAAATCGTCCCTTTGACCCCGAGGACGCCGTCCTGGGAAAGAAAGCCGACTTGATACGAATCTGTTCCGTAAAAATAACCAAACAGAAGTTACTCGAAATCTAATTTGATGGTGTATCCCGTAAAATAGGGAACACGTATTTCAGCATGTTGTTGGTAGTGTGCATGTCTCAACCCGAACAGAACCCGAACTCGGGGTTAACAAACCCCAGGGTAAGAAAAGTTTAACCCGGGGCAGAAAATCTTCGGGTGAAGCAGTTTGTAGTGGGAAAAGTGTTCCAAAGTTCTTGGACCGGTTTGTTGGACGTTGACTTTTACAGTCATTCAGCTGACAAGCACTCTATGCAGGTGACGGAAGTTGTTATCTCGCTGGCGCTGTGTTGGGTACAAGCAAATTTGTCTCATTCACAGCAGCGACGCCTGGTTCTCTTCCGCTTGCCCGTGGGGCAGAAGGCGCACCTTCTCTGGGGCGGCAACTCTTGGGGTGCAGCGGGTGCCACGGCTGGGTACGCGACATTGAACCCCAAGCCTTCCATGGCATTCATCACATTTAACCTGCGTCACACACATTAAACGTTTCCAAACTCCATTATTGAAACTACTTCCGCAGCTACATCAGATCAGTCGGGTTCGAAATCTAAAACAGCATGAGAGTACAAATTGGAACTAACAATAAGTGAACTCTAAGGTTAGACTGTCAGACAAATCAAGTCACTTCCTCTGTTGGTAAATAATACTATCTACGACGAGTCTATTTACATAAATCCCTTGAAAGCAGTCAACTATAATTACCTATATGTCTTCCACATGAAGAATCGTGATCATACAACAACCATGCAATTCATAAGCAAGAAACATCTAATTTCATTTACACTGTTTGGTTCTCTCTAAAAATCACAGGAAATCGGACTTTCTGATAAACTTCCAATAGACTGTAGTGGCTCATATAAAATGCATGTGAGTGTTAGGAAATCTAATAGTGGAAGTACTGAATATGTTAGGCTTGCAGTTGCACCATGTAGAAAATATCTCTTTTACGAGTGTGTGATTCTGAGAAGAACCGATGGTGAACACTCGATGTTCCGAACAGTATGCTTTGTTCGTTTACCAGAAAGTCCAATTTCCTGTTATTTTCAGAGAGGCACAAACAGTGTAAGTGATATTTGATGTTTCATGGTTATGAATTACATGGTAGTCAGTCACCCTTCTGAAGACGAACAGAGCATACTGTTCCCTACGTCGAGTGTTCACCATTATCAGTTCTCAGAACCACACACTTATATCAGAGATATTTTCTGCATAGTGTAACCGCAAACCTAACCTATTCAAAACATGGAATAAATCATGGAAACTATCTCTTCCTTTTGTTCAGGATCACAGGTAAAAAGACTCTTGCAAAACGTGCCTATGTGGCATTTCTGTAGCGTCCAATCCACGCAAGCTATTAAGCAGTACCACTGCAAGTGTATGAGATCTAAATACATATATAGCTATTTATGCAAGGAACCACTGTAGAAATACTCTGTGCTCCAGAGATTTGACAGATTTATGAAGGTCTAAGTTTAGCCGCAAACTTTACACTACTTAGGTTTAAATATCATATTTTGAAAATAGTCTGATCATAACAAAATACCTCTGACAATTGTGATCATTTCATTTAAAATTATTTTCTTTCCCAGATGACGCTGTTGCTATGTCAAACCAGTGGGTTTGTGCTCACCCTGGTAAGGTACTCGTGTACCGTCGAGACGCGACACTAGCCCATGAGTTCCGCACCGTACGGGAGAGTGAGGTTGGCAAGACAGGAGTGTACCTCGTGGGTGTCGCAGTCATGAAAAACGGTCACGTCCTAGTTGGGGATAGAAAGAGGAAGGTGTTGACCGAACACCAATCCAGAGATGGTAAACTCATACACACCATGCCTGTAAAGTAAATATGATACTGTAAGTAAAACTAAACAGATTGAAACTCTGAAACAAAAACTGTACAAAAAGAAAGCCAAAGTGTGACCCCAAAAATTGCAAAAAAAAAAGATAAAAATGATACTGGAATTGAAACTAAAGAGACTGCAACTACATGTACTCTCTGGAACTAAAACTGCACGAAAAAAGAAGAAAACATCTCCAAACTGTGGTTAGAAAAAGAGTTTAAAAATGATGTTTTGAGTGAAAGATTAAAAAGTACGCCCCCAAAAAAGGGGGTTGCCAAAGCGTGCAGTGAAA